>NW_020172287.1:249640-277254 GCF_003031525.2 Neophocaena asiaeorientalis asiaeorientalis | reverse complement strand
AAAAAAAAAAAAAAAAAAAAAAAAAAAAAAAAGCAGACCTGAAGATCAAGCTTCTAGACACCTATAAACGTCTGTTTGCAGGAAATATGGTGAACAGAAGAACATGGAGGAGGCACTCAACAAAATCCATATAGTGGGAAACTCATTAGGACAGATGACTCCTTTTCTTACACACACACACACACACACAAAGCAAGAAAAAGCGGGGGGACTTAAAAGCAAACTATAAGATCTATCCACTAATGAAATGTGCAGTCATTGTGTTTATTTTTATAGTAACTTTCTCTGTGTGGAAATAACAATTTTTCCCTTGAGATGGAAACAGAAAGTTTATTTTAAAAATAAAATTGTTAATAAATAAATAAATAAAATTGTTAGAAAAGTTGGTAAATGAAAAAGAAAGTTAGGTAATCAATAGTACAGGTGGTACATAGATATGGTAAAAACCATGAAGGTGGTACCTGAAGGACCATGGGAGAAAAAAACCCTCATTCTACCAAGTGCTACACCAACATGTACCCTGTGCAGAAAAAGGAGCATTTAAAACTCCTGATGCAAAGTTAAAAAGAGAAATAATCAAGTTCTATGGTTCTAAGAGAGGTGTCTCCAGATCCTAGGGAAGAAAGACAAAGAAGGATGGAAAGCCACTGCACTGGAAAAAATATTTTAAACAATATACATTCTTTGAATAAAAAGCGAAAACACAGGCAACAAGAGGAAGAAGTAAAAACGGCCCGATTTAATCTCCAGTAGATAAATGCTACTTACATTGTATTGTCCTTCAGACAGTGCTTAATACGTGTGTTTGTATTCACATGTGTGTGTACATCTGCATGTTTAAATATAATTACTGTTTTAATTTACAAAATGGATGGCAGTCATCAAAATTACTGGCCCAGGAATTAGACCTGAGGTGGAATCCTCATCCCTGTCTCTTACCAGCCTGTGCCCTTGGGCAACACAGACATGACCCCTCTGAGCCCATCTCGGGTTCTTCTGCTTTAAACTGGGAGATGACCCCTGTGCCTTCACCAGAGGTTTGTTGTGATTATTAAATGGGACAGTCTTGGTGAAGCCCTCAGCACAGTGTCCAGCCATAAGTGCACAGCAATGCTGGCCACTGTTGTCACGAGAGCTCTATGTGCCTTCGTACCTGAAAGGGTCACCTTGGTCACTCTTATTTTTCAATATATGCTTTTTCATCTACACACAATACATTATAGAATCACTTTATTAAGTTCCAAAAACCTAAACAAACAAAATAATGTCAAGGATTTTAATTACAGCATCGAATTTACAGATTAAGAAGAGTCAATATCTTTAAAAATAATTTTTAATTATTAAATTAACTTTAAACCAATTAACGTTTTCAGAATAATATTAAGGCTTCCTACCAAGGAATGTGGAATCTTTCCCTTTATTCAAATCTCTTCTTATTTCTCATGGTAAACTTCCGTAGTCTTCTCCAAACAGGTTCTTGGACTATTTTTATTTAAATTTATTTTAAGGGATTAAAACTTTTTTTTCAGCTGTGGTAAATAGATTACTTTTTTAGTTCAACAAAAGTTTGCTGAGAGCCTACTGTGCCAGTCACTTGTGGAGACATGAGGGGGAACAGGGTAGATATGGTCCCCTACCACCCACCTCACTGAGCTGACAGCAAAGTGACTACTGCTGGAATGTCGAATTTCTACACCTTTATACTCTGACCAGCCACGAGTATTACTTCTAACAGCCTTTCAGGTGGATTTTTTTTTTTTTTTGCGGTACGCGGCTCCTCTCACTGTTGTGGCCTCTCCCGTTGCGGAGCACAGGCTCCAGACGCGCAGGCTCAGCGGCCATGGCTCACGGGCCCAGCCACTCCGAGCATGTGGGATCTTCCCGGACCGGGGCATGAACCCATGTCCCCTGCATTGCCAGGCTGACTCTCAGCCACTGCACCACCAGGGAAGCCCAAAGAATGCTTAGCTTTGTTTTTGTTTTTTTTTTTTTTTGCGGTACGCAGGCCTCTCACTGCTGCGGCCTCTCCCATTGCGGAGCACAGGCTCTGGACGTGCAGGCTCAGTGGCCATGGCTCACGGGCCCAGCCACTCCGAGCATGTGGGATCTTCGCGGACAGGGGCACGAACCTGTGTCCCCTGCATCGGCAGGCGGACTCTCAACCACAGCGCCACCAGGGAAGCCCTGGATTTTTAAAGTATATAATTGTATTGCCTACAAATAATTCTTTAATCTCCTTTCAAGCATTTGTCTTTTTTTTTTTGGAGAAACATCTACCATACTTCATTGAATATAAGGTAACATTGATTTTTTTTTTTACATAACAATTTTTCAATTTAATCAAATCTCATTTTTATAACTAACTACTTCACAACAGTTAACATGCTAAGGCAACATCAATAGATGAAAAAAGGTAGTCCCTGGCCCCAAGGAATGTTGCCCAGGAGAAGACAGAGATATGTAAAAAATACAATTACAATACAGTGTAGCGAGTGCAACAATCAGGCATGCAGAAGTGCAAGGGTAGCAGAAAGGAGCGTGTGATCACAACACTAAAAAGAAGTCTGCACAAAAGACATAACATGTAAACTGAGTTTTGAAAAATGAAGTGGGTTTCCCAGATGCCCCATAGGGAGAAAGGAATTCTTGGAGGAGGGAAAAGCATAATTCAATTCATATAATCCTAGAAGTGAAGTAGGCTATGGCAGGAGAAATGATTGGACACAGGCATCATGAATACTTGTATGTCTGCATTTTACCAAGTCCATTCTAAAGGAAACTTTGAGGATCAACTCGGGGGTGGGGGGCCACGGGGGGACAGAACTAGTCATTCCTGCAAGAAACACTGGAACCAGTTTCTACCAGCCCACCAAAAAAACTACTTCAAAGGCAACATGGTATCACAGAAAGGGCTTGTTTTTGTTTGTTTTTAGTTCATTAGGCCTCACTTAAAATTCTGATTCCACGATGCACTTGCTTTGGGATCTTGAACAACACTCATAACCTCTGCAAGTTTCAGTATAGTAAGTTTATGTGATTACCTTCATCTGTAATATCCCTGCATTGCAATCTTAATGGAAACTCAAGTTCAGGTCAAAGACAAGTTTCTCTGTGACTTCTCCTTTTCTGAGGGTTGTCTTTTCGTCTTGTTTATGGTTTCCTTTGCTGTGCAAAAGCTTTGAAGTTTCATTAGGTCCCATTTGTTTATTTTTGTTTTTATTTCCATTTCTCTAGGAGGTGGGTCAAAAAGGATCTTGCTGTGATTTATGTCATAGAGTGGTAACATTGATCTTAAGATCATGATTATTTTATATACTTCTAAGAAGTATATAAAAACTGTAGCAAATTATAATTCCCAGATGCCACTTACAGATGCTAAAATCTATAGAATAATTGCATGTCTTAGAATCATTGAAATAATATTAGCTTCTCATTGAAATGGTGCCCTAAGGAACACAGGTTTGGGAAATGCTGACCTTTCATATCAGCATTAAGTACAATGCTGGCTGTGGGCTGAAACAGGCCTTGCAGCCTGGGCTGTAGGTTCCTGTTACTTCACGTGTCCCAGGAGACCTCACCTGGTGTCCTCCCTGCTTCACAGCAAGGCCTTACCAGAGGCTGGTGGGAAAGAGGCATAATAAAGGTTTGGATAAAGGAGGTAGTAATGGTGGTGTTTATGGTGGTTTTCTATTTCAACTAGCAGGAAAGTGTTTTGGTCTTTTCTAAGTGTATGTGTGTGTATACATTTTTTGTACTAAAATGGGCATGAAGCCTACTTTCTCAAATTGCAGAATTACTGTTTGGTGTATTGATGAGAACATGGACTTTGGACCAAAACCCTCAGTCTTGGCTCTGTCTTTTATGAATGGTCAGACTCTGGCAAAGGCAGGCAAGGTTCAGGAAGGACCAAAGGTCTGGAGACACTTGCCCCATCTAAAGGGAGCAGACTTTGAATGGCCCCAAAGAGGGTTGGGGGGAGCAGTCTGGTGTGCTCAGATCTCCTGGTTTTTTAGAAAAGCTAGAAATTCAGATTTTTATGGGAAATTTCCCAGTTTTAAAATGTTGGCAACTAATTCATTTATTCTGTACAGGCCCAAAACATTGTGTAGATCAGTAGACCTTGCCTTTGGCCACCGGGGCTGCTGATGACAGCCATGTAAAAAGTGCTCAGTGGGCAAGGATTCCCTCAGGAAGGCCACCGAGAGCTGAAATCTACCATCACCGCTTCGCCTTGCTGACCCTTGAGAAAACAGCTCAAACGGGGGAGTAAGTAAGAAATGGGGGTGTTTAGCCAGTCATTCTTGATTACATAATCCTAGGAAAGACAGGAAACAAGGTGTAGCTACCTTGCATCAGAAGCAAAGAAGAATTCCACTGCTTTATCGCCTACAGCATGAAGGCAGGTCGAGCTGTCCAGCCTCTTCATCCTTGTTTTACAGATATTCTTCACATTCTCAATATTGCCTAGCAAATGAAGGAAAGGATCACAAATCCCATTAGACTATTTTCTTGGAACAACACGAAGAAGCCAATTTCCCCTTTGAATATGTGTGGGAGAAATGTGCAATTTTTAGCTTTGGCTGCATCAGCCAAATTGTGTAAAAGATCCCCAAATAGTAAGAGCACTGAATTGGCTATTAACAAAACAAACCAAATCAACACTCCAATCAGGGCACAGGTGCCTTTATATAACAGAACCACAGCAGCAGCTCCCTCAACTTGGGTATGTGCTTGAAAATATCCACAAGAAAAAGCTTTTGAAAAAATGGAGCCAAGTCCCAGTTGCATGAAAACCTTTTGGACCTGGCCCTAGCAGAGTGAAGGAAGGCATCCTGCCTCTGAGGGGAGCTGCTGGCACCAGAACAGTGCTGTGCTGTTCAAGTCCTTCTCAAGAAACTTACGTGTCCTGTATAAGACGGGGATCTGTTCTGTGGAGAGTTTATATTTGCTCCTCACTCCAATGAGCAGGGGGCTGCCTCTCCTGTAGGGACAAGAGGGAATCGAGTTACCCATTGCCTTGACACCCTGGGCCTGGCTGGATGTCCTCTGAGCACTGAAGAGAGGTCCCCGCATCTAGCCCTCTCCCCAGTGCAAAGTGCTCCCAAGACATCCCGAAGTTTGTCCCAGAATTTATAGAGCCACTAATTATAGACATTTTAGAAAAGTAAAGCTTTACTGCTTCTTCACGCTATCTTCTTCTGCAAACTAGTAATAACATGGTAATAAATTTTAAAAGGAGTTTCAAAATTTGATAGGGACCAACTGGCATTTTATAATTCACTGATTTGAAAGACTTAAATTCCAAATGGTAAATTAGTTCCTGTCCCAGAAAAAAATAAAATCGTAATATATTCACATAATTTCCTGCCTAGATACTATGACAGTCTGGTCCACAGGTGCATTCTCAATGGCTCCCCAGTGCCTTCACAATGAAGCCTGCAACCACAGGGCAACCTAGATCCTGCAGAGCTGGGCCTCTGCCCACCTCCCCACTCCCCACCAGCTCTCGAGTTTCATAGGGCAGTGTCCCTACAATCTTGTTCGCTCTTGTCACCCATGCCTGGCACACAAAAGGTGTCAGTAAGCACACACTGAGACTAGAAGAGCCTCAAGTCCCACCAGTGCCCCTCCCCATCACCATCCTGGCCTAACTGCAGATCCCTAAAGCGCCACAATCACTCTGGGCTCCTTGTCTTTGCTCACGCTGGTTTCTCTGCCTGCCTTCCCCAGGCCGACACCTGCTTCCCCTTAGGCCCCGCGTGCACTGCCTCCCAACCCCCATCACAGAGCATCACCATCTTCTGCCCTGCTCTGTCCTCCTGCACAACTGTCCAGTCCTTAAGGCAGGGGTCCCCAACCCCCGGGCCACAGTATTGATCGGTGGCCTGTTAGGAACCAGGCCACACAGCAGGAGGTGAGTGGTGGGCGGGCAAGTGAGCGAAGCTTCATCTATATTTACAGCCGCTCCCCATCGCTCGCATTACTGCCTGAGCTCTGCCTCCTGTCAGATCAGCAGTGGCATTAGATTCTCATAGGAGCACAAACCCTACTATGAACTGCGCATGTGAGGGATCTAGGTTGCCCGTTCCTTATGAGAATCTAATGCCTGATGATCTGAGGTGGAGCTGAGGCAGTGAGGCTAGCACTGGCGAGTGGCTGCAAATACAGATCATCATTAGCAGAGAGGTTTGACTGCACAGAGACTGTAATAAATCAACTGCTACAGACTCATATCAAAATCCTATTGGTCACACAGAAACGAAGACCCAACACAGCCATAAATAAACAAATAAATTTAAAAAAACAAAACAAAACAAAAAAACCTTATTGGTGACTGGCAAGCGAAAACAAGCTCAGGGCTCCCACTGATTCTGCATTATGGTGAGTTGTATAATTATTTCATTATATATTACAATGTAATAATAATAGAAATAAAATGCACAATAAATGTAATGTGCTTGAATCATCCCGAAACCATCCCCCCTGCCACTGGTCCGTGAAAAAACTGTCTTCCATGAAACTGGTCCCTGGTGCCAAAAATGTTGGGGACTGCTACCTTAAGGGTAGGACCAGGTTGGGTGTCACTAGGTCCCCAGGGCTCAGTACACAGTAAATACTCAACAAATATTAGTTGGGTGGATGGATAGATAGATGGGTAGATAGATGGTCAGATTGATTGATGGATGGATAGACAGATGGATAGATAGATGGACAGATAAATGGGTAGATAGACAAATGAGTGGATGGACAGATGGACGGATGGGTGGATAATCCACCCATCTGAATATAAAATTATAGGATGGCACTCACATGCCCACTTGTGTGAATCCACACATTGCTGGGGGTCACAGGGCTCTAACAGAAGGACATGTGGGCTGACTCAGGCCCTCTCAGCTGATTCCTGGATCATACCTGGCATGAAGGTGATGAAGCTTGAGCTCTTGGCCTTCAAGCCGTCTTCTTTACTGGATTCAAATCAACATTCATTTTTGTTCCTAATTTCATGTTCATAATTTTGCATGCTTTTTCTAAAGGGAATCTCTGAAGTTGACCTGAAACCTGGACCTGCCCTTGCTATACAACTTTATTTTTAGTTTGAATGTGTTGTCAATTTCTAAAAAAAAGTCTAGAGATTTCAAATAAAAATCCAACTTTCTAGTTTCTCTTTAAAAAAATCAGAAGCTCCAGCCACAGAGATGGTGGGGTACATTCTCTGTGGCTAAGCCACAGTTGTCCCTTAGATAGAGTGAGCACCTTCTGTTTTGCCAGAGGCCCTTGTGCCTCAAGCTAAGTGATTTTATTTTATTTATTTGTTACTGGAAATGTCACTGAGTTCTGCCTCACCTTGTGGCCACGGCTTCTCCGGGGTAGTGGATGCTCTTGAAAACCAATGCAAATGCGCCTTCCTGAAAAGACGGGAAAGGAGAGTGAGGAACAACTTACTCTGGCTAAGCTAGGTTGCTGCAGCTCAGTCCACTACCCCAGACAGCTCTCCCTGGGAGCCTCTTCACTGTGGGCAGTCCTGGGGTCACTCACTCAGGGTGCTGAATGTAGGACAGCTTGCGCAGAGTGATGTCAGGAGGGGAAAGTGAAACAGGTGGTACCACAATCAAGTATCAAAGACCAGAACTTGTGGATTTCATTGTAAGCAATATAAATCTCCCTGTCCAGGCCCACAAGGAACAGTTCCCAGCTCTGTGATGACCTGGGTGGACTGCTGCAGTTAGAACCTCAGGAAATGAGAACCATAGTCAGGGGTCCTGCCCTGGGCCTCAGGGATGGTACCTACTCAGGGAGTAATTGTGAGGATTAAAGGGGCTAATCCACGACCTAAGTTTAGCTCAACACACGTTAGTGTCTGGGTTCAAATCATGGCTCCACCCCTTAACTGGTCAATCACTGCAGCCTTCTTTGTGTCTCATGGTGAATGGAAATGAGAATAGTCCTACCTTGTATGGCTTCTGTGAGCTAATGCATTTTAAATGCTTAGAACAGTGTCTGACATATAGAGACACACCAGAAGTACGAGTTGTTACAATTATTTCTATGGCAACGACTGCCATTTGTGCTCTGTGCCTCAGCTTGTTGGTTTGTGCAAACCAGAGTTAGAATATAGTTCTCCTAACTCAAGACTCCAAATGCTCTTCCTATTTAAAAGTTCAATGCAAAATTCTCTCCTACATTCTGACCATCCTGTACTAATCATGACCCTACTTGACTTTATGTACAGCCAGCTATAAATCTGGATTTACAAGGTTTGGAAAACTTGGCAGACTTCATGGCCTCATGCTATGGCCAGTTTGCCAACTCAGTAACACAACCAGAGAGACCCCAGGGCCAGCATCTCCAGGTCCCTAAAGGCCTTTCAAACTGCCCAAAATGAAGGGGCTTTAGACAGAACCTGAGGAGCCTGACATTCACCCTGCTGGTTTTGTCAGCAATGAAGTAGGACTAAATAGAAACACTCTTCCCGTTCTCTGCCAAAAAGAGCCCTGTGTTGCTTCAGATAAATCACTGAAGTTTAAAAGTGCCATCACTGAGAGACAGTTCCAAAATTTAAAATTACAAATGGAAAAGAGAAAGTACTATGCTGCAAAACTATACTGTACATTAGTTATGGGACAGGCTTTTATTTATAAATATGTCCTCTAAATTAAGGTCCCCCAAAATGGGAGTCATAGGGCAAAGGGTTTGACTTACTTTTAAAAAAAGACTGAAAACACCAAAGGGTCATATATTTTAAACCACAGTGTTGTACCCAAAGCAGCCTCTGACCCCAGATGTTCTAGATTCTCGGCCCTGAACAGTCTCCAAGCTGTCTCCATCTCAGGGGAGCTATTGGACAGCTTTGATGCTCAGAAGGATGGATTCTAGTAAGTCTGGAGCCCTCTCCTCCTCCCTCCACCGTCCCATGGCGGGCCTGGGTCTGCTCTACCTCTTCCTCCAACGAGCTGTCTCTCTTGGACAATCCCTCCACAATGTGCCTCTTTGCAGGGACCTTGTTCCATGGGTCCAGCCCTCCGGGACATCACCAATCTCTTTCTCCCACCTGGATCATTCATTTCAGCACACAGACATGATCTGATATCTCCTACCACAAAAATACAATCCTGCCTCAGAACTGCAACCCTCTCCCTTCACTGGGCCATTTCTTTGCACCCTTAATCTTCTACAACCAAACTTCTCAAAAGTCTACACCTGCTGTCTTTATTGCCTCTTCCTTCCTTCTAACTCCACTCAGTAAGGACTTGTGGGCATTTCTCCCACATGACGAATAACAGCTTTACTGAAACAGGAGGAAAGACTACAATTCTAAGTCTCCAACATCAGTTAAATTCATCTTGGGTATGTATGCACACAAGTCAATAATGCACACAAGTCAACTGATAAGATGACAACATGAACTGCCACAATCAAGGTCCCTTGTGCAACACACCATTGGTAGAAGCCACAGATCAGAAGGCCTATCACCATTTCAGAGATGTTAAAACGAAGCAAAGCAGTTTCTATTTGATGTTTACCACCAAAACCTCAGAACTTCTCCCAATTCTACAAGGATGTAACATTTTAAGGCCAGGCACTGTAGATGAGCCATCTTTAATCCTCAGGTACTTGGTGCAAGTTTGCCTAATAAATGTTTGTAAAAACTGGAGGAATGAAGGGATGATTTAGATAAGTGAGACTTGTAACTCACCAACTGCTGAATGACTCTCTCGACCAGTGTTGAAAATGTAATGTCCTCAGTTTCTCTGTTGTCGAACACATATTTAATCAGCTTGGCGATGGTCTCTGTATCTGTTTCTGACTCAAACTCATAGCCTTTGCTTTCCTGTAATATTTGGTTGGACAGAGTGTCAGATAATGGTTGTTGTGCAATGCTGGCCTGGCCAGCTCCCTCTCCTCCCTTATGATTTGTCCTTGGAGTGACTTAAGGCAAGAACAAGGAAAAACGGGGAAGGGATGAGAAATGTTTGCCTGAATCCCACAGCCTAACACAGCTGAGTCATTGTAGTCTTCCCTGAGATCATCCCGCCTCAGAAGCTTGTCCTTGCCATTAATCTGGACATTGCAAAATAACAGCAATCAAAATGATCAAATACATTGAGTCAAATCCACCCACCTCCCAACCAATACCACAACCTCTTCATACTTGAAACTCTCGCCGCCTGCATTCCCACCCCACATTCCATTTGGTGTATGAGTTGGTATGTTATTCAGTGCAGATACTTTAATAAAAAGAAGTTCATGTTCTTTTGATTCTGCTCTGACTCTGCAACGGCCTTTGAGGTAAATGAGAATGCCCTGCTCTCTCCTCCAGCAAGATCTGGGGAGGAGCCTGAGCTGGGGATGAGCTTTGGGTCTAATGTGGTGACGTGGCCAAGAGTGGACCTCAATCAGCTTCTGCCTTTTTTTCTGGAGGTAAATGAGCTGGTTGGAAAGTTTCTGGGAAAGACCAGTACCACTTGACTTAGATGTTACCCAGGGGAAGTATCTTACCAGAAATTTCCTCAGGTCTTTGTAATTTGTAATGATCCCATTATGGATGACCACGAATTCTGGAAGAAAAGTTTAGTCAAGAGAGAAATGCTATGAAGAAATGAAGTTCAAGTCAGATGTGAAGAAAGACAATTTGACAGCTTGAAACCTACAAACTCTGCTCATACAGACACTTGTGTTAAGCAAACTGCATTTACAGGGATTAGAGCTGACATCTGCCATGACTGCAATTTAAACCCAAGGAAATAACACATTTCTCTTTTGATAAAAAGCATCCACCAACCTGGCCACGCACTGAGCTCTGACTTGTGGCCTACAGTAGCATGAAATAGGCTTTGGTATTTATGTCAAAAGGGATCATTAACCCTTCATTATCTATTAACTGTCTTCACAACCATCCCATTCTCCATTGTTTTCATATCTATTGTGACTTTGTTTCTTCACATTGTTTTCTTAACCCTGTCACATTTTCTTTCATCTCAGCCTATTGTCTTAACTTCTCATCATTAATTTGTTTCCTAGAATCTGTATTTTCTTTGTGAAAACTTCTTTGTGTAATTTTCATACGCAGTGTAGTTGCTGGGTATAAGTCTTCCTTAAAAGTATGCTCTGGGCTTCCCTGGTGGCACAGTGGTTGAGGGTCCGCCTGCCGATGCAGGGGATGCGGGTTCATGCCCCGGTCCAGGAAGATCCCACATGCCGCGGAGCAGCTGGGCCTGTGGGCCATGGCTGCTGGGCCTGCGGGTCCAGAGCCTGTGCTCCGCAGCGGGAGGGGCTACAACTGTGAGAGGCCCGCGTGCCGCAAAAAAAAAAGTATGCTCTTCAGATATCACTGATAAATCGTTAGAGAAATTTTACAAATCTTTTCTTATTTCCCATGTTGTTTTATTTTCAATTACTCATCCTGAGTCATGGCAGGCATTTCCAAATTTGGGTGTGGGGGCAATCTCCTTGGAGCCTAGCTGCTTTGGGGACACAGAATCATTGTCTGCAGTGAAGCGGGGGTTCACCCTATCATCTCAGTGGGCAGGAGGCTGAGGTTGAGGTGGCGACATTTCAGGGCACATGGTCTCGGTACAGTGTGTTACCTCAGCCAACACTGTTGCTCCAGGGACCAGCCTCTGCATCTGGCTTGGGGTTTGGCTGGATGTATATCCTAGGTCCTCAGCGCCATGGGGTCTATTGTCCCCCTCCTGAGTGTAGGGTGCCTGACCCTGTAGTGGGGCGTCTCATGGCTCAGGGCATGTACCAGATGCAAGGAATGGTCCCCAGCAAAGAAACCTCACTACCCAAGTCTCTGACCATGTAGGTGTATGTATAGCCTGGTCCCTGTGCTACCTCTGGCTGCTCTGATGAGAGAGGTGCATGGGGCCCTCCTGTTCTCTCCAGGAGGCTTTCCTTTCCAAATCGGGCAAGGTAAGCTGCCTCCAGGCACTGCAGTGCCCACAGGGGCAAAGGACACTGACCAGGGAGGTGCTGCTCTCTCCTGTGGCCTGACTTCCAAGACAGTTAATGGCAGTGAGGCTTGTCAAGTGTTTAGCTAATAGTAAATACCCTACAACTACTCTTACGTGTCTGATCCTTACTCTAATATGAGGCTTGGCAAGAACCTGCATTATGCCACATTCTGGAGTCAGCTTGGGGTGGAGGATCCCAGCTGACTCCAGAAATCATTCTCTCCACTGGACACCCTCTCGCATCATGCCCAGGTGTGGGTCATGGGTGCTTCTGACCTGACCAGGCCCAACCCAGAGTGGAGACCCACTAAAAGGCCCAGTCTCCATCTCATATGCCCATGTGTCCTACTGCCAGAGGCCTGACACCCCTGGGTGCTGACCACAGAGTCCCTGAGAGCCACCAGTGGGAGCTGCAGACCTACCAGTCCTTCCCCCATGAGAGGAGACTGGGACATCATTTAAGAGAACCACCACATAAAGAATTGTCCTGGGGGCTCAGGCAAGTGATGTGGACCCATGAGCTGGGGCTGACATGGTGAGGGGGGAATTAGGAGAACTGGGTGGCCCTCGTTACAGGGACCAGGATTGGAGCAGGCACCTCAGATGTTAAACAAGATCAGCACTGCCACCTGCCCTGGCTCAGGACCACTCTCTTCAGGGGCAGGGATGGGTATAGCTGGACAAGGAAGGAACCCCAATCTTTCCTCAAGTGCCCAGCCCTCTGGAACACTCTGGTCCCTAACTGAGGAGCAGTGCCCAGGCCTTCAACCCTTTACACCACCAAGTCCCACTCAGGCTGGGTCCCCAGAGCCAAAGGCATTCATGGGAAGTGCCACTGTTTTCCTGTGGATGCCTGCAAGGTCAGCACTACCAGGGTCCAGGTTGAATTTGCCTCCTTTCTAGGGCCCAGTGCCAACAGTTTGGATACTCGGGGAAGACAGGGATGCTGAGAAGCCAGTTGGTGGTGGGTGTGGATCAACCCTGGCACAGGTCAGGGCCAGGCACAACCACTAGGACAGGGGAGCAAGGTTATACTACATACCGTTGCCTTTGTCTGAGCGCTGTGGGTGGCTGTTGACAGCATTGGGGACCCCGTGGGTGGCCCAGCGTGTGTGGGCAATGCCAAAGTGGGTCTCAAACTCCACTTTTAAGTCCATGCTGTCCTGTTCTAGATGAAGGAAAAATAAGTTTGCCGCACTTTAAGCATTGACATGGTACTGTTACATGAGGTGACTTCATTACATGAAGACACATCAGCTACACCAAAAGTACATCCCACCATCAACCACAAAGGCCCCATTCTGGAGAATTCTGCCAGACCCTTGCTTTAGTTAGTACTTATCAGTAACCTAACTCACTTAACTGAAATAAACTTACTTTAAAAAGAAAATTACAGGTCCCTACCATAAATGGAAAAGCAGTATCATTTGCCAGAAACATTAAAATACATTAAGTACTAAATATTGAAAAGAAAATTCTCAGCGCACCATCACCTGAAATAAACCATCCCACATTCTGGGAAACAGTTTTGCAACATGGACTTAACCCTCCTATTTTTCCATGCTTGGGTAGGTTAATATATTTAGTCTCCAATGCTGTTGGAATTAAAGATTTTAAAGTGATCCAGGCTGTGATTATTACTCTGACTTGGAATGTCTTTCACATACTGTAAAGTTCTTCATCAAGAGCCTTGACATTTCCTCTTTTCTTGACTAGCTGGATATGTCTTTCTTTGGCTTCGTTATTATTTCCATCGATTGCCACACCTGTAACATAAACATGATTTTTTGTACTGGAATTTAAGTTTTGTCTCCCACGCTTCATTACAGGGAATGACCCTGGGTGAGGGCTATACAGAACTGTGGATTTATTAGTTCTTATTCCCCAGGCTTGCTGCCCAGAAGAGAACTAGACAGTGTTAGGATATTGACTTGGAAAGAGGAGGCTGTGACTGTGACAGTGCTAACCAGCAATCAGGGAACACGTGCCTAGAACCCAGGCTGTGGCTGCCTCACCCCGGCTTCTAACCAGGGTAATTCTCGGAGTTTGCCTGCAGGAGAGGTGCCACCACGTCTGCCACCAAGGGCAGTGGGCTCATTTAAGGACATTTGTGCACTTTGCATTCTGCTACTTTAGCTGGTGTTTCCATTGCACTAGTGTTCCTGCAATCTTTCATCTGACTTGCTTTCTATTAAGAATTTATAGGAATATATAATTATCTGGCTCTCCTTTTTCTCCTAAGGCTGCTTAATTAAAAATGGGAAACAGACTAAATATCCACCTATTATGTGGATGAAGGAGTAAACTCTGAGATAGGCATCCAGTGGAGGACTGTGCAGCCACTTAGAAAGATTATGTTAGGAAGTGTTTAGGATAATGGAAAGAAACAATGTAAGTGCAAGAAGAACACAAAATTACAGAATTGCATAATTATAATTAGATAAAACAATAAATATCTGCATGACACCTCTACCGTCCCCAGACCCCAGACAACCACAGGAGGGACACAGATATTGATGGGGGGTGCTTGTGATGGATATTTTTTTACCTTTGCTTTTTCTTTCTACTTTTCTATAGAAATTTTCAAATTTCTTTAATGAACAAGTATTATGTTTATATGGCAGCAGCCTGCAGAGCCTACCTGCTGAGTCATAGCCTCTATACTCAAGCCGCTGCAGTCCCTTGATGAGGGTTTCAAAAATCTCCTTCCTTGTCCGGGGGACTCTGTAGTTCATGTAGGCGAAGATTCCTGTTAAAAGAGGGAAAACCATATGTTTATAAAACACTTGGTTCGTGTTTAGAAGAAAACACTTCTGGGGAAACAGATACCAGTGGAGGCACATTGCTGAAGGGCTTCCAGGCTGTCTGCAGAGGAAGGTGTGGCCTTCCCCAGACATAATGGAAGAAGAGCAGAACTCCCTTCCTGCTTCTAGAAGGACATTGTATGCAGCCCTCCTGCAGTGACAAAAGGACTCACAAAGCATGTGAAGAACACACTCACACACCATGGCCTTGCAATTCCACTGTGGAGAGTTTCTCCTATGGACATACTCGAAGAAGACGCCTTTCATTGTGGCAACATTTATAATAGAAAAGATCAGCAAAACAAAGCAACCACCTAGGGCCATCTGGAAGTCCCCGCTATGTGTACTCCTTGGTTTGCACAGAACACACCTGAGAAGAGTCAAAAGGAGGTCACCCCAGCCTCCTGTGACAGGTAGGAACAGGGGCTGGGGCCTTTGCTCCACTTTCCACTTGGCCCTACTACTTGGAGCATTACCATAAATAAGCACTACTTTTACAATAGCAAGCATAAAATCATCTCTTGGCCTCATAGAGAATCCTTATCTTCAAGGGAGGCCCACCAGCCTAGAAGATTCTGTTTGGCTTTATTTTCTGCATTCATATATTAAAATAATATTTTCCCAAATAGGAAGAAACAGTCATCATGTTGGTTCTTTCCAAACTCCTCCACTTCCCTGCTTGAGACTACAGACCCTTGGTCTGTCTCTATCCTGCTCTGTGAGTGTCCCATCCCATTACCCCTCTGTCCTTTTGCCCTACACAGGAAAACCTTCCCTTCTCAAAGTTCAGCTCCAACCCCACCTCCCAGGGCAGGCTTGTCCAGGCCCTGGCCAGAAGTGTTCACCTGCTCGTACATCCTGAGACATCTACATCCCCTGACAAGGTCACAGGCGTTTTGGCACATGGTCCTTGTTCAATAAATGTATGTGGATAGAATGACCATGAATCTGTATTAAGCAGGGAAGCAACAGTATGGATCATGAAAAGGGACTCATCTTATTGAGAACTCACTATATGCCGGGCACTGGGCTAAGCATTGCTACACAGGTATCAATCAAAGCTTGAAGCAGTCTTAGAGGTTGGACCTGCCATTACCCTCCCCTTACCTTCTGGAACTGGGCCAGAGTCAGGAGTGGAACCAAAGAGACCTGATTTTAGGACTTAAATGATCCTAACCTCTGGGCAGCACTGCCTCGGGGATGAATAGGGTTAAAAGAAGGTTTAATTTCTCAATTTTAATTTTTAAATTTTATTATTTTTAAATTTTCTCAACATTTTTCTGGGATGACAGAAAGGTCTGAGCAAAATTTTTAAATTTCCAGATACCTGTACCTGCACCCCCATGTTCATTGCAGCATTATTTACAATAGCCAAGACATGGAAACAACTTAAGTGTCCATTGATGGATGAATGGATAAAGTAGCCATGGAATATATATGTAGTATTATTTTTATTAATTAATTAATTTTATTTATTTATTTTTGGCTGCGTTGGGTCTTGATGTGCGCGGGCTTTCTCTAGTTGTAGCGAGTGCGGGCTACTCTTGGTTGCGGGCTTCTCATTGCAGGGGCTTCTCTTGTTGCGGAGCACGGGCTCTAGGTGCACAGGCTTCAGTAGTTGTAGCACGTGGGCTCTGGAGCGCAGGCTCAGTAGTTGTGGCACATGGGCTTAGTTGCTCCACGGCATGTGGGATCTTCCTGGACCAGGGCTCAAACCCATGTGCCCTGCATTGGCAGGCGGATTCTTAACCACTGAGCCACCAGGGAAGCCCTATATATGTAATATTAATGGAATATCATCCAGCCATAAAAAAGGAGGAAATCCTGATGTTTGTGACAACATGGATGAATCTTGAGGGCAATACGCTAAGTGAAATAAGTCAGACAGAGAAAGACAAATACTGTATGATCTCACTTTTATATAGAATCTAACCAAAAAACTAACTCATAGATAAAGAAATCAGATTGGTGGTTGCCAGAGATGGGGGATGAGAGGTGAGCGAATTAGGTGAAGGTGGTCAAAAGGTACAAACTTCCAGTTATAAGATAAATTCTGGTGATGTAATGTACAGCATGGTGGCTATAGTTAATATTCTATTGTATATTTGAAAGTTGCTAAGAGAGTAGATCTTAAAAGTTCTCATCACAGTGAAAAACTTTTAACTACGTGAGGTGATGAATGTTAACTAATCTTATTGGGGTAATCGTTTTGCAATATGTATATACATATACACATACATATGTAACATATACCAATACATATATACATATACAAATCATTATGTTGTATATCTTAAATTTATACAATGTTATACATCAATTATATCTCAATAAAACTGGGAAAAATATTTGCCAGATATAAACCTTGGAGAGGGCAACCTGCCTGCAGATAACTAAGGGATGTTCGTGATTATAGAGCAAACCACATGTCATATCTCTGTAATATCTGTAATGACTCTAGGTTATATTCAAGTCAATATAGTATTTTTGAATGAATGATTAATCTAAATGATTTAAACTAAATGATTAAAGTAAATATTATATTCCTAAGCAGTAAGTAGGGTCACATCATAGAAATTTAACTTGCTAAAATTAATCTAGACAGTCAAAAAATAGGCGATGAGATTATACAGTGCTAAAAATTATATTTTGCATTCTTAGGTACTGTATGCTACTGTACACAGGATATATTTGCACACAAGTATTAAGGGGCAGGGTTTATATTTAAAAACACGCACACTGTGGTTTCTGAGCAGTTACAGACGTTTTCTTTTAAAAATGGCCAAGGATAATTTTGGCAGTCAGCTATTTTTGTCTTCTAGGTCAGGTGAGAAGCGCTTCCCCAGCTTAGCATCTGTGCTTCAAGAGCTCACAATTTACCCTACGCTTCAAACCTAAACACTTCTGGTCAGAGGATGTATTTTTGTCACCTTACATATATATAAAAAAAAAGACAGCTACTTTTTAATGTAAATTTTTAACAGCTTCATTGGGATACAAGTCACATACCATAATATTATCCCATTTAAAGTGTACAATGCAACGGTTTTTGAGTATATTCACAGAGTTGTGTAGCCATCACCATAATCTATGCTTAGGTAAAACTTTCTATAACATTAATTTTTCTGCAAAAAAATCAGGAAGTTCCCTGGAGGGATATGGTCAAATTCCAGTCAATGTAAAGAGCACATAGCTATGGGAGGTGGCTATATGAAGGATGCAGCAACTCACAAACCATTTTTGTAGTCTTTTAAACTGCAAAACTCTCCTGGCACCTTGGGAATTATTCTAGAATTATACCTGCACCCTCACAAAGGGGAGCTAACAGGCATTGCAGATGACACAAAGGCCCATACACCAACTCTTGTTTTTTTTTTGGTGGGGGGGCTGGGTAGAGACAATGTATATTTCCAAAAGTCAAATTATTGTCTATTTTCCTCCCATAAGCATGGAATAAAAGATATATTTTTTTTTATTCTAATTTGTTCAGTGGCCTTGTCTTCTTTGTTGGCTTTATGCCTTAAAAAAATAATACACAGTTTTATATACAATCTACTGTGTTCTTCAACTTCTTTTTATTTATTTGTTTGGCCAGAATTCATCCTCTTATTCATTCTTTTGAAAATATCTAGAGCCTTTTTCCTACATGGCATTCACTCTGTTAGGTCTTACAAATATCAAGGAAAATAAAACATACATGATCCTTATAGTCAGAATGAGAGGTGGTCATCAAACAAATATATGCATAAATTGTTTTAAATGTTTTGAAAGGAAAAACACCAACTCTTTCAAATCCGAAATTCTTTTACAAGAGCGCTGTATGTTTGCCGATTCTCCCCTGCAATTCCCCGTCCTCTGAGCCAAACTTCACTTCTGTGTTTATTTTTTTATTTGTTATTAAATTGGACTGGTACATGTAAAAGTATGAGATTAGAACACTCCCTAACACCATACACAAACTTCACTTCTGAACTCACGTCAGGCACTTATGCATCTCTGGCTCTGAGACCCAGAACAGCCCCCTTGGTGGGAGGTGCTGCTGCCAGAGCCCCTGGTGGGCTGGAACTGGCTGGAACGGCTAAAGGTCCTTGCCATCAGGACCACCAGCTGTGTCCACACCCAGCTGGGAGGCTTGGCAGCCACTCAAGCACCGTTTGGTTGATTACTGTGGTGAGAGGGGCTGCCAAGAAGTGGTTTTCAAGGTCTTTGTGCAAGAAGGCATAAATCTAATTTTTAACATGAAATCTCTTGCATACCAACCTCTTTTCAGTAAATTCTTTTAAGCACTGTCTCTCTCCTCTCTCTTGGCTGGATTCTCCCTGCACACCACCACATGAAAGTGAATAAAACAGCACCTATACTGTGCTCTTATTATTTAAAAAAATAATGGAATAGAATAAAGCTGCTTTCCCAGGAATTTTGTTTGCTATTCATATCAGAATTCCCTTCTGGAATCCCATTCATCTGCAATAAAAGCTGCAGTGAGAATCCATTTTTTACCTATGAAATCAGTAAAGATCCACCAGTTTGACAACAAGTGAGAGTTTATATTTGTACACTCTCTTTGGAAGGCAATTTGGCAATCTCTCAAATTAAAATGTACACATCTGTTGCACAAAGCTTCTGCACTTCTAGGAATGTATCCAACAGATATCTGTGCAGAGATTCAACTGTGCATGCATTAGGATAGTTGCTCAGCGCTGTCTGTGGTAGCTGAAGACTGGGGACAGCCTGATGCCTGGCAGGGCCCAGGTAAGTGGTGGCACGGCCACATGTGGCCACTGTAGGGCCACATGCAGGCAGCCCTATACAGAGAACAAGGTGAAGCTGTGTGTTCTCTTGGAAAACAGGCTACATCTCCAAGATGTGTCAAAGAAAAAAAGTGGCCTGCAGAACATCTGTAAATTACCCAAGGTGGGGCAGGGAGACACATAGCGTGTTTCTGGAAGACCCAAGGAGCAGTGGTTGCCACTGACGAGGGTGCTGGACAGAAGGCAGAAACTCCTCTCCCACTGCATGTGTCCTTTTTGTACAGTCAGGATATTTTGCCACGTGCCTGTATGTAGTATGTTACCATGTACCGCTCTATGAATTAGAGAGTGGTGGGTACAGGATTGTCAGCTAGCCCAATAAACTTCACCGTGGCTCCCCAGCTCTGCTCACCTGGAGGGACAACAGCCATGAGAAGGCAGAAAGCAGTCTGAGCACACGGTCCAGTGCGTAAAAAGACAGGGTCAGGGTCACCCCGCCTGGGTTCCTCCTCCCTCGCCTGCTCACTAGTCTGTGACAGCAAGAAGCACAGAGGGTGGCAGCTATGGCCTACCACCTTCGCCAAATATCCATTTCAAATCCCAGCCCACTCCTTGCTTCTGCGTGGCCTGGAGCAAGTCACTGAACTTCCAGTGGAGCGTGGTGATGGCAGCACCTACTTCCTAGGGTTGTTGTGAGAATTCATGGGAGTCTTTGTAAAGCAAGAGGAACAGTGCCTGCTGCATAGTAAGTGTCTGTATCTGTGAAAATGGAGCAGGCAAAGAGCTTCCTCCTCCTGGGGAGCATGCGGCACAAATGCAGGTATGTATACAGCACAAGGGAAGCCCTTGAGAAATTATCATTAAATAAAACCACAAGGAAAATAGTACCAGTTTACTGGTATTTATTTTTGGCTTTCTACTTGGGGAAATGATGATTAAACCAAATGTGTGATCTGGTTACAGACTGATTAAGATGTAAATCATCCCATAAACATTTCTCTGGCCCACAGGGGCTTCATCACTGTGCTGCGTGCTGCGAAGTGCCAAGATAGACCAGTCAGGGGGCCTTGCAAGGCGAGTCATGAGAGGACATGATGCACAGGGACCACCCGACCCCTCAGGAGACTTGCAGGCAGAGAGGCTGAGAGCTGAGAAGTGGGAAAGGGGCAGAAGGCTCCTGGACCGACTCTCTGCAAAGGTGGCCGACAGCTCACCCACAGGCCTTCTCCTCTCCCGATTTTTAAAAAGTTACATGGCCCTGTTTATTTCCTATATAGCACTTCCCTTCTTGTCTGTTGTCTGACTCCCCACTGGATTGTAACCTTCATGAGGATGGAGACCACACGTGTCTTGTTTACCTGTCTTATTCCTTGCTATATTCCCAGAGCCCAGCGCAGAGCCTGGTACATTTTAGGTGCTCAGTAACTACTTTTTGAATGAATGAATACATGAATAAATGAATGGATTTGGTGGGGCGGGGGTTGATCAGAGAAGGTGACCTTTGAGCTGGGCTGGAGACAACCACCCTCAACCACGGACAAGCAGAGAGAACCCCCAAGTGTAAGCACGAGGGACAGAAAGGCAAGAGAGGTGGGTAGTGCTGAGTCTGGTGTCCCTGAGTGTTAGCTCCATTCACCAGGGCAGTGAGGCACTGCTCTAAGGGTAACCCTAAGACACTCAAGCACAAAGGCGTATATGCCCCAGCATTACCCATCCCCAACCATCATGCACTGTGAGGACCCTAGGAATAGAGTGGAGAGCCTTCTAGATAAATGAACCAGGTCCTGGGGAAGGATCCCGGAACTCCACTGGGTGGGATTGCAAAGTAAATCACAATCACCACTATCACCACTCATGAAGTCTTTCCATGTGCCAATACTTTCATAACCTCATCTTGTCTAATCCTCACAATGCCTATATCCAGGCTGTGGTTCCCATGGACAGACAGGGCGTCTCTGGCTCCAAGTCCAAAGAGTTGAGTAAATCACAACCAGGTCTACCTGATTGCAGGGGGCTCATCACTGCTGCCCCCCAAATTAGCATAAGATGTCTTAGAATCCTACTCCAAGGGATGAGAAATAGCTTGCAGAGGGGGCCTGGCCCGTGGGGAGATGCCCATCTGGCCTCTGATGGACACCCTCAGATCTCCCCTGGTGAGGTCCAGGCCATGTTGATACACCCTTCCCTGACCCCTGGGAGGTCACTCCTTCCCTGGGACATTCCTGCTTCTAACTCCACCTTTCTCTTCCCATCTAGGCCCCTCCTCACAGGGCAGAGGCAACCACAGCAAGGCTGGCTCCCACTATACACCTCCCTTGACCAAGAGGGATGGCGAATACCTCCAAGCTGGTTGGAGAGATGCCCAGCCCTGGGGCAGAGGCTGCCTTGGCCCAACCACTGCAGCTCAGCGTATACCCCTTGCCTACACTGCCATCCTAGCATCCAGAGCTTCGAAACAGCTTTTCAGGGTCCCACTCTTAAAACTGATGGGAAAAGTGAGTGAGAAAAGGTTCCAAAGGTAGAAAAACCCAGATAAATTCAGAGGGACTCCAGAAGAGACTGTAGATGTGATGCAGGATGGACACGAGCCCTTTAAGAAGGGACTGTGGCTACTTAGTCCAGCCCACCTTGGGGGGTCTGGGAATTCTAATGTTCCCTCCAAATATGGCTTGAGAGATCATGTAGGAACTCAGGACCAAATGCACCACAGAGGTCCATCCATGCAGGTAGGGGAGCTTCGACCTTCAAGTGACAGATAATGACAATGACAAGATGGAGGGGTAATGTCTCTGGATTCCCAGCCAGAACTAGGATCACTGAACTCCTGGAACCTTCTCTACAACCCCTGGGGTGCTTGGGGTATTGGATGGGGGGAGGGGTTGTTTGGGGCCTAGAGGATGAGGGAAGAAGGTCTAAGTTTACAGTGGGTGGGCTAGGGTCCATATTATGATTCTGTGGCTATCATTTTGGAAAACTTCTCCATCTTTCCAAGGATCAGCTTCCCAATGAAAGACATTGCCCTCACTGTGATTGAGGGTGAACAGTCCCAGGCAGAGATACCACGTGTACCTCATACAGAGTAAGGCTCACTCCACTGGAGCTATGTCACCACCCAGCCAGGATGGGACCCTCTCCAGACCAAGGTCACTCTTTCCACCACCATCCAGTGCTTCTCAGAACTGAAGAGGTTGACCTCCTTAGTCCACGAGTCTACTAGAGATTAGATAATATTCTAAGTCCCAAATTGGAAGACATGGCCAGTTGGATTTATGCCTCATAAAATTCCTCAGTGTGTGTGTGGCATGCCAGGGGAGGTGGGCAGTATACCCTTCCAGGTGAGGCCCCGGGGAAAGGGAGGCCACTGGGCCAGGAGCAAGGGCTGCAAAAGGAGGCTGTGGCCTCTCTGGATGTCCAGGCCTCCCTTGTGCAGACTGGGGAAGGCCACTTTATTCATGAAGTGAGAAGGACAATTTCTGCTGCTTCCTCACAGAAGTGAGAGTAAAGGTGGAGATCGCACAGCTGGGTCCTCTCACAAAGGCAAGAGGAGTCCCCAGGCCTGGCTCAGGGTCAGGAGGGGGTTGGCTCTTCTGGGGACAGCCTTACCCTGTTTCAGGCCTCCTTGGGACTCCAAGGGTTCAAGTTACCACAACACTCTAATCCCTGAGATAACAGGGGACTCTGCTTCCTGCAGTAAATGTGGGAAAGGCATTTTTCTTTTTAATAGAAAATTCCTGGTGTCCCTGTCCCGTTAGGGCTTCACCAAAACAAAGGGGAAGCAACATACAAATACTCTTAATTGTACTAAAAAAAACTTTCAAGAAAAAAAAAAAGTTCAAACTGCCAAATTCAGCTATGAAAAAGCCAGACTTTTTTTTTCCAGTGAAATATTTCCTTTGAAAATTAAAAAGAGGCAGATGACTAGATTAAATTACTTGGCTTTGCACCTAATGAATCTTCAGAACGTTCTCCCAAGAGTGTTTGTAATCTCAAGTTACTACTCCTTTATAAGCAAATTTTGCTAAATATAAAAATAACTCCTCAATTTAAAAGCACTATTTACTAATCTTATATCACAAAATGTCCAGAAGGTTTCTCAGAACTCGGGAAACCCCTGATGAATAAGACTGATGGGGAAATGGCATGATGATGCAGCGGGGAGAAGGAGGATGTGGAGGAGGGTGGAGGCCACGCTGAGCCCCTGCCTGGCTGGCCGCCCAGCTGGCCTCTCTGCAGCCCTCCAGAGAGTGCCACAAAAGTCCCATAAGTAGGGGCAGGGGTGTTAAAGAGCTGCTAAGACTGGCTCCGAAGAGCCAACTGTGTGCATCTCTTCCCAACTCCATGCTCAAGGACCTCATGCTGGTGACCTGAAATTAGCCACGGTGAGAGTATTCACACCATAGAAACTGGCAAACCAAAGAGCCGGTTGTTAAACATTTATCTGCACACTACTGTGTAGGGGGCTCCGTTTCTCAAGGCTCCTATGGCTTGGAGAGGCAACAAGCTAGGCGTCCTGACCCCAGAGTCTGTGCCCCATCAACTCCAGTCCAGTCTCTTCTGAGGCATCCATCCATGAACAGAACTGTTATAAGGAGGAAGGGAGTGTCAAATATGACAGGGTTCTGAGAGCCAAAAGAAGTTTGGGACAAAAGGATGAGCTTTCCCGAGCCAAGTAATCTCCCTGGATTGCTGTTTCCTCACCTAAGACGAGAGGCAAGCGAGTCCCCGTAAGCATTTGACAAGTTCTCCTGAAAGACTGCTGTGCAGTAAACACACTGTGTGTGGGTGTCGGTGTGTGTCCTGGCCCCTCTTGATTCTGGGGAATAAAACCATGCCTGTTTCTTGCAGAGAAGAGATGAGTGGGAAGGGTATCACGTACACACATAGAGAGCAAGATGCAAGATATTTATATGACATGGGAACTGACTTTTAGAGAAAGTATGAACACTATTTGGTCCATCTGGGTGTGTGGCATGATGCCAGTGAAGGAAGGGGTATTTAACTGATGCCTACATTCACCTTCTGACTGGGACCAGAGGAGTTGGGTGTGTGTGGTACAGATGCTGGTAGCCCTCTGGTCAACATTCTTGTAGCCATCTGGGATTGGCAACACTGGACTATTCTTGCAGAAGGCATCTGAAAGCAAGAACCCAACTGTAGCTGGATGAATAGTCGTCCTCAAAAATATTAGGTCTTAACTCCTAGAATCTATCTGTAAATGGAAAAGCATCTTTATAGATGTGATTAAGTTAAGGATCTTGATATGGGAGATTATTCTGAATTATACAGATGGGCCCTAAATGAAATCACAAGTGTCCTTATAAAAGGAAAGCAGAAGGAGATTTAATATGGAAGAGGAGAAAGTGATGTTACCATGGAAGAGGAGACTGGAATGAGTAGCCACAAGCCAAAGAATGCCAGCAACCACCAGAAGCTGGAAGAGTCAAGGAACAGATTCTCCCCTAGAGCTTCTGGAGGAAGTGGGGCCCTGTTGGCACCTCCATTTTGGCCCAGTAAAACTGACTGTTGGACAGCTAGTCTTCAGAACTGTGAGAAAATAGATTTATGTTGTTTTAAATCAGCAAGTTTGTGGCAATTTGTTACAGCAGTCAGAGGATCTAATACAAATGATGAATTCAAGGCAAGGGCTTTACCTTCTAGCAAAAACTAAGCATTTTTTCTTCTTCAAGTCTTTTATTCCCACCTCATAGATGACTAAGTGTAGTAATGAAGGACAGGGAAGATTTAAGAATTCATAGACGGGACATGCAATCCTTTTTGTCACATCCCCAAGCACGCATGCCGCCATGCCTTTTCATATGCTGTGCCCTCAGCCTGGCACACCTATCACCCTCTTCTCTCTGTAGAGCTCATACTTGAAATCAGGCCTGTGACACTGTCCCAGGTCCCTCTCTCTCTTTTGGGGAAAGTCAGTGTCTCTGCCTCCACTGTGCTGGGGTCCCAACCTCAGACTGCATGGGGGCCATCAGGTACCATCAGTGAGTGGGGCAGCTGGGTCAGGGTGGGAGAAATGGGAAGCTTGCACCTGTCATCCCAGGGATCACTGTAAACTATTCAGAAACATGGACTCAGAGTTGCTCATCTTCGGATTTTTTCAAGAGAAGCCAAAATCCTACCTATTTAATGTGAAATCTCCCAATTGTGTTATTCGGTAACTACAATAATTTTTTTTAAAAAAGTTTAAATTCTGTGCACCAAACAGAAAGATGTCTGGCTGCCGGTTTGATATGGGGCTGCCAGGCTGCAGCTTGTGCCCTAGGTCTTCCCTCTATGGCAACATTTACCTCATAAGTTACTCTGTCCCTGGTCAGCCTCTGGACTGCCCCTCCAACTACCTGCCCCTTCTCTGAGGGGAGGACCATGCCCACAGAGCCCCAGGGCCTGGAAAACAGGGCCTCTCCAGGAGCAGTTATTCTCTAGAGTGGGGAAAGTAGGGAGGGAGAGGGAATATAGTAACATTTTCATCAGCAGAAAGTCAGCAAAATGCCAGCAATTCCCAGATGTCAACAAAACCACCCATGAGTACCTATGTGTTGCTTCAGATAAACTCTCAGTTCATTAAAACTTTGAGGGTGATCTGCTTAGTGTGTGGAGAATCAACTAGAACTGGGTCCAGCTTCCTGTGGGAGAAGCAGCAAAGACAAGGGAGAGCAGGAGGCACTGTGAGCCCAGTCATCAGGAACTGATAAGGAAAGGCCTTTAGCTCAACCCCTGCTGACCACTGCGGAACCAGCCCCAGAGATCTGAGCTCTGAGGTGGCTTCAAGCCCAGCAGGGCTACAGCCAGTCCAGAGAAAAGACCTAAAACAACTGCTCAGACAAAGGTATGCACAGACCTCTCTGGGCCTCAATTTCCCCAAATGTAAAGTGAAGAGGTAAGTGGTTTATTCCAGGAGCACCTTCACAATTTTTGCACTATCCTTGTACCAAAAGCACAATCATTTCTTTAATATTTTTCTATAAAACTGACCAAAGTTTTTAAAACTTAAATAAATTCATTACAAAAGAAAACAAACATAAAGGAAAACTAATATCACTTGCCATATATACACAGATCATAATCCAAAAAAAAAAAAAAACCCACAAACAAACCACACCAATGGGTTCAATTTTAGCCATCTGCTGCTCTGAGCTCTGAGCCCAGGACAGCTTCCTCTGTGCAAGGGCTGCTCCAGCAAGTGTCAGAAAGATGTTAAAGGCACATTAGCACCCAGCTGAGACTTTCTCTTGGCTACTTGAAAAGGAAATAACTTTTCCAGGCAGGAATTCCACAAGACTCCCAGACTTCACTGAGGACTAGAGGGTGGGGTGTGCCAGCAGGGAGCCCTGTTGGGAGGACACAGGTAGTTACAAACCAAAGCCCATCCTTTCCCTAGGGGCCAAAAACACAGCAGCCCTTTAAGAAAGCAGAACAAACTCAGAATTGAGAGTCTGAGCGCCCCCAGGCTCAGAAGGACAACAGAGAAAGGTGGGTATACATAGGAAGCAGGATGGCTAGGGTGGTGGTAGGGGCAGAAGGGCATCTGAGAGGAGGAAGGAGGGAAGCTGCTCATGCTGGAGGGGCAGACCCAGTGGGAGGGTCTTGGTGCACCAGTCTGGCTCTAAGACCACCAGGTGGCCAAGGGCCTTGAATGCCACACTAAGGAGTTTGGAACCCAAAGCTTCTTGGCAAAATTGCCACCTTTGCCTTATCTCTCTCCCCAGGAATGCCTACCGGCAGCCCTATATGTACATTACCAATGACACCCAGGAGTACTGACATTTTTGCTGAGGGTTCAGGAATTTAAATTGATTGTCTGCTTGGCCTGCGGGAGGCTGCACCCCAAAAGTCAGCTGCCTGTTCCTTGGTCAGTCTGTCCTTTTTCACTTTTTCAGGAGCGCCTGGCCTCAGAAACAAGGCCTGTACAGACCTTGGCCCACGGCTCACTGCTGGCACACCCGACCCCAGCGGCCCTGAGAACGGTCAGACAGAGGCCTTTCATGGCTTCAAAAGTTCCACCAGGTCCTCCAGCCACAGGAGGCTGGAATGGGAAACTGAATCCCACTCAAGGAAAAAAAAAAAAAAAAAAAGGCCAAGGGAACTTTTGC
>NW_020172287.1:146955-249604 GCF_003031525.2 Neophocaena asiaeorientalis asiaeorientalis | reverse complement strand
GAAAAAAAAAAAAAAAAAAAATGCACAGTGACCTTTTGTCCCAGCAGAAGTTCTCGGCTCTCTCCCCAGCCAGCGGAGGCGGTCCAGCAAGGAGAGTAAGGAATTGCAGATGTGCGCGCAGGGCCGGGCCGCCCTCCCCACCGTCCCGCAGCCTTGAGGGACCGCGCCCAGTCACCGCGGTATTCGAGACGCCGGGGCCCGACCCCGCTCCCAGTCCAGGGCTCCCTCTCCCAGATTCCGCCCGAAGCTCGGCGGTAGGTGCTGCTTCTTCCCGCGCCTCGCCGAGAGCTTTTCCAGCGAAGAGGCGGCAATCCGGAATCAACCCTTCTAGGGACAAGAAGTTCATTTTGGGACGCGAAGAGGACGCACAGGCCCTTCCCGAGCGCACCAGGAGCTGCTCCCGACACCACGGGGACGGTGCAGGTGTGGTCGCCTCTCATCGGTGTTCACGATGGGCTAAGAGTCGCGTTGGGCACCCGGCGCCCGGGATGCGCGCTAGCTTGCGCCTGGCCGCCTTGTGGGCGACTCGGGGGCGCTTTCCTCACTGGACATGGGGTGCGGACACACCTCTGTGTTTCGAGGGTCCAGGCCTAGGACAGGACCAACTCCCTCCCCTCTGTGCGTTCGAGAACGGGGTTGAGCACCCTCCCCTTCACCCCTCCTTGGGACACCCACTCGGCGGCCGGGGCAAGGGGAGGCAGGCCCAGCCCGTGAAAGCCCCTCTGTCGGGGACCAGGGCAAATCGACGCCCCCATCTCGCGCCGTCTCCAGTCACCAGGGCCCGGCTCTTGGGCCCAGGCTCTGAGAGGCCGGGGCGCCGGAACCCGCGGCCGCCACGGAGGGGGCCGCAGGTGGGCGCTGCACTCACCACACATCTTGGCCGCTCCTCACACCCTTCCCGGCTCCGGGCCTCTACGCTCAGCTGACACTGGACAGCCCCGTGCGCACCTCGCGCTCCTGGACTCTAGCTCCCGCCGCTCGGCCTCTGGCCCTTATAGCTCATAGCCCTCCTCCAGGGGCGGGGTCGAGGCGTGGCCTCCTCCCGCCTGCCCGCTTCCCATTGGACCCCGGTTGTCGTGACAACGGCGGGCACTTGGCCCCCAGGAGTCTGGGCAGCGGGCTAGGGGCGGCTCCCAGGCGCAAGTCCCGGCTGTAGCACGTGGGCATCCGGCGTTAGATTCTGGAAACGGGCTGGTGGGGGCAGCACGCTTCCTGAGTTCAGACCCAGACTCAACCAGTGAGTAGACGTGGGACCTTGGGCAGGGGACTGAATCGCTCTGCGCTTCAGCCTTCCTGTCTGTAGAATAGGGATAACAATGGAACCTACCTCCCGGGTCGTAATGTTGTTTAAAGCAGTCTGTGTAAGTCACAGAGTACAATGTCGGGCATAATAACACGTGTTCCGGGTGTGCACCCCTCTGTGTGCCAGACTCCTCTCAGGGCGCCAGAGACGCAGCACAAGGTAGGCTCAGAGATGGAAAGGGACTTTGCCAAAATTGGGCAGCCGAGGCGGTGTCAGAACTCGAACCTGGGATTTATTGCAGAGCCGGAAGTCGGAGGCCGGGATTCCCCAAGTATTGAGCAAAGCTGGGGGAACCCAGGAAGCCGCCTCCTCCCAGAGGGGCGCTGGTTGACTTCTCCGCGCAGCTGGCCTGCGCTCGGCCGACCTAATCTCGGGAGCCCTAATCTGGCCCCGCCGTGAGTCACAGAGGCCTGCGTTCCCCCGCCTGGTTACCGGCTGCCCCCTCCCCTTCCCCCTGTACTTTGGGCTGGGTCTCACGAGGAAGGTCACGAGAACTGGCCCAACATTTGCGTACTTCGAAGCCATCTGGTGTTTTTTATTTTACTTAAAAAAAAAAAAAGTCCTGAAATTCTAAACAGATACTCTTCAGTTGTGTTAGAGAAAAAACGAAGCTTTTTATGTCTTCTCTAGAGCATTTTTCCTAATGTAATCCGTCTCTAGCTTCACAAGGCTCTGCAGGCCTTGTCAGAAGTAGGCGTTTATTGCACACATTGGACCTTTGAGGAAACTGAGGCTCAGCGACAGTAAGGAGCGGGTTGGTTGAGTAATCCTGCTAGGAAACAGCAGAGCTGGTTCAGGAGCTGCCGCATTTGCTTCTCAACCTCCACAGTGCACTGTCAACTTTCACTCACTCGTTCCCTCTTTCCTAAGCAGCCAGCTTCATGCCTGTCCTGGTACTAGGGACCTAATGGTGAGTGAAAATAGATCCAGCTTGGGCCCTCGTGGCACTTAAAAAGTGGTGGGCAGCAGACACTTAGTCTAGTGTCACAGAGAGCCGGATGGTTCCAAGTGGGATATAGGGAGGAGGGACAGACCTGGCTGATGTGGAGGGTTCCAGGCTGCCTGGAACTTGGCTGGGCCTGAGGCTGGGGCTGGTGCAGGTCAGTATAGAGTTAGGGCAGTTGCCAGAGGAAGTTAACAGACTTGAAAAGGGAGGTACTGGTATGTGCAAAGGTCCCATGGCTGAGGGCTAGAGCTTGAGTTGGGAGATCAGGCTGTTCTGCCCCAGGGCCTCTACCCTCTGTAACTGCGGTGGGGATAGGATGATATTCTTAGGCCCTCTTCTAGCACCAAGACAGTAGGAACCCTGAGGTCCTAGCAGGGTCCACATCTGCCCCCTATCCTCCTCGGGGATTCACAGCTCTCTGGTGCAGAGGAGCATGAATGCTAGGACCCCTGTGGAGGTATCTGCAACTGCTGCCCTGCCTTGGGGACCAGCCCGTGAGAGACCTTTGGGAGGACAGTGGCCTGGGCCTGGCTACATAACCACTAGATACCCCTGGCCCTGGCATTGGTTCAGGGATTAGTGTGTGGCCCATGCTGGGCCCTTGTCAATCTGCTTATGGACATGGGAAAATCAGCAGAAAAGATGAGCTTGTCCCTTGCCCGGTGGCACAGCTGGCTAGAGGGTAGAGTGGTGATGCCGGGGACCTTCTTGTCACGTTTGGGGTTGGGTGGGGAGAGGCAGTCTGAGAGTGAAGAATCCAGAGCAAAGCAAATCCCTAAGATGGAGAAAGATAAACATTTTTGGAGCCCTGGGTTCACCCGGGCCTGAAGCCAGGATCTATTGCTAGGCTTCTCAGTATCAGAGCTCAATAAATTCCCATCTTCACTTGAGGCACTCTGAAGTGACTTCTATCATTTGCAACCAAGTAGAGTCCTGATTCCTTCAACCTGTCGGAACTGGGATCTGAGGTCCAAGGGAGCAATTAGGCAGCTGGTAGCCCCAGCCCATAAGGTCTTGCTGGCTGGAGCCCCTTCCTGCTCTTGCCTTGTGTCTGGGACCTGTCCGGGTGCAGCCCAGGAGTCCCCTGAGGTTTGATGAAATTAAGCAATCTGACCAAAGTCACAAAGCCAGGAAGTGGGGGGCTGGTCTGGATCTGGAGACCAAGGCTTGGTCCCTCTCAGAGGAGGGAGGATGTGGGACCATGGATAGACACCTTCCCCAGCCTGGCCCCATACCTGTGCTTCTAGAAGAGTGAGCCTGAGGAGCTGGAGCCAGAAGCCCACAGGGCGTGGTGGAGCAGGGCTCTGAGCTTACTCCCAGTGGGTGCTAGGTGTCTAGTGCCCAGACTGATCACCCTGGCTAGCTCTGACCCCACTTGTTAGGAGTGACCTTGACCCCTCTGGCCAGCAGGGTGGGACCTCACACTGGGATTGCAAACTGCAGCCACAGACATGGCTTCTTCACCTGCACATTTTTTCCAACCTCAAGCCAACTTTTATAGTCAGAAGATTTGCTCATTGATCTAGTTTCTCCCAAACAACCCAAAGATCTGCTCTCCTGCACCCCATACACAGTACAGCTGAGTCCCATGGCTGTTCTGGAAGACAAAGAAGGTGCCTGCTATCTCCTGGAAGGCTGATACAAGCCCTCTTCAGCTGTTTTCCCTTTGACATTTCTGCTGGGGCATAGGGAGTGTTACAGGGTCGTGGTATGGTGAAGGCCACTCTCTAACTCCTGCAGGAGTTCTGGCTGGGCTGTTACTAGCTCCCAAGGACTCCCATCAGGGGCCTCGCCCCCCGTTTCCAACTGCCCCAGCTGGGCTGTGGCCACTGGGCAACCTGGGATGATGACCTGTTCTTCCTTATCTCTTTGTACCCCTCTGGGAGCAGAAATGCCAGGCAGACCTTGATATTGGCTCCTTTTGTCCAGAGACCCAACCCTGCCCAGAGCTGCCCAGTGCTTCCCAGGCCTCGGGAGGGTCCAGGGAGCTGGGGATGCAGGGTACTGGTGCTTGCATCTGGGAGCCCTGTATTGGATCACTCCATCTGGGGGCAGGCACAAGATTCTAAGGGCACCTTGAGTGGTCCCCACAGCAGATGAAGTTCAGGGAGCCTGGGCCAGACCTTAGATGTCATACCTAGATGGAGTACCCTGACTCAGGACAGCTGGGCCTCGGCTCAGACTTGAGATGGGGAGAACAAGGAGCAGCAAAGCATGAGACCAGACCTGGTTGTGGGGCAGGAAGCCACCCTCCAGCCGTCCACCCCCTCCCTCCTGGGAGCTGGGGTAGGTGCATGGGGGATGAGTGGGGTACAAAAAGCCCATGGCTAGGGAGAGTCTGAGAGACTGGCCAAGGGCCAGGGTTCAAGGACAGCCAAAAATGGTGAGCTGGGTGGGAAAGTGAGGCAGGAATCCTTCCACAGAGGGAGGGCCTGGGGGAGGAAGTCCTCAGAAGCTTGGCTAGGGCATGGGAAAGAGGGAGGGTTGTGCAGCTCAAGTTTTGGCTGCCAGATGGTTCCACTCCACCCCCACCTCACCCCAGCTCTGAGGCAAGAGAAGACCACCCTTTCAGCACAGGCTGGGGCTGCACAGAGGTGACCTTCCTGAGGAGTTCCTTGGAGAACTTTTTTCACCTTCTCTCTCCTGCAGGTACTGAGGAGGAGGTCTGCCACAAGGCTGAACTTGTGTATTCTTTTATAATTGTAAGTTAATTTTTTAAAAAATAGGGCTAATTATAAATCTTTATAACTTCATTCTTCGGAAGAAATACATATCCATTTTAGGAAATACAGAATAAAAAAATTTTTAAGGGTTAATCACTGTCAACGTTTTATGCCACCTCCCCCTGCCCCCACTACAAACGCTCTTTTTTTCCGTATATATAGTCATTATTTAAACAACAACATGGCCCTATGTTGGGAAAACTAGTAAAGTAGTCTTGTTCAGGCTTCAGAGGCAGAAGTAGGCCTCTGACCAACCTGTGACACTGCCTGGACTGCGTGCCTGCTCACACACAATTGTTATAAACAAGTCAAGCAGCACTTACAATAAGAAAGGGAGTGGGTCTTAGAACTTCTTGAGCCCTGGGGACCTGGCCAGTCCCCCCGGGGCCAAAAGAATCTTGTGACTCACACGTTGAAACCAACAGCATTGTTATGATTGAACCAAAGCTGCGTTTTTGCGCGCAAACTGATGATAACAGTTTGCGGCCTGGGATTATAAACGGAAGTCCCCAGAACTGCAATTTGAAGTCTCACCTGTGGGGTGGACGCACCGCCCAGGATCCCTCCCAGTTGGGACTCCAGATTGCTGTTACGTGGGACTTCCCAGCTGCTGTTTGAATCTGGATGTAGGTGTCAGCCCAATCTGGTGATTTATACTCTGTTATGTCTCTCATACGTTTTCCCCTTCTAATGACAGTATATTGAAGTTATATAAATTAATAATCTTCTATTAAAAAATTAATTAAGTCTGTTCAGTTGTGTGAAACGAGTGGTTATTTTGCCAGCAGATCCAACAAACATTGAAACCAAAGCGGGCTTTTGGCAAAACACCTTACTGCAAAAATTGTTTCATAGCTGATGCTTGAATTCTGATTAGAAAGAATTTCAGATTGTCCTGTGAAGACTGGATTTGACCAGGAATGCCAGCTTTGTACCTGATGTACCTCTGGTGCTATTGCACCCAGAGAAAGCTGGGTCTCTGCTCTGCTTGGCCAGGAGAGGGTGTGGGTCTGTGCGGGATGAGCAAAAATCTGAGGTTGCATCAAGCATTGGCTGTGGGATGGCAGTGAGGGGTGAGCAGCAGGTCCACCCCACAGAGTGCAGGCCTTGGAGGCTCTCTGGCCAAGACACAGGAGCTGGTGATGGTAACGCCTGCATGGCACTACCAGAGCTCAACCCATGCCAAGCAGTATATTATTTCAGGCAAACATCTCAGAGACAAAAAGGCACCAGATTCACTCTTCATCCCTCCCCCTGCTCTGTGCCCTGGGAAGCTGGCCTTCATCTGGGGTCCCAAGCCCTCTGACTTCTGGTTGGCTCTAGCCAGGGGGAGAAACCGAGCAGGAGGCCTGGGGTGGGGGGTACGGTCAGGATAGCTATCCTCTCCCCAAGGCCTCAGGTTCTGTCTGGTGGCCTCTCCCATAGCTGCCCTCTCTGGCTCCTGACAGAGTGGTTATGCTTGGGCTGAGTACCCCCTGAAGCTGACCCAGCCCTACTGGTCTCCTTAACCCTGCACATTCCCTTCAGGAAATGCCCTGAATCCCTCTGTCCAAGGGCACAACCCAGGGTGACCTGGGCTGTTTGAGTTTGCCTGGGACTGTTGTGGTTTTAGCACTGAAGTTGCCACATTCTGGGAACCCCTCAATTCTGGGTAAACTGTGACAGTTGGTCACTCTAGCTGCCACCGATCCTTGCAGAGACTCTGATATGCATTCTTGTCTCCTTGCTTTCCCCTCGACTAAGCTGAGATTAAAAAGGGCTGAGATTAAAAAGGGCCCAGGCTGTGCCCTGGATTTCCAGTTTCTTGTGACCAATTAGAAGAGCTGGCCATCCGGGCCCCACGCTGAGGATCAGTTGCCCATCACTGAGTGTGGCAGTGTCCTGAGAAGAGGTTGACCCCCACATTCGCCCTGTCTCTCCTCCTAGGCTGGTGCTGCCTGTCCTACCTGCCTGGGTTTCCTGCCTGGCCCCGAAGGCAGGCGGGCCAGATACTCCTTCACACTGCTGATATCCTACAGCTTCCCGGGTGGGGATGGGGGAGTGGAGGAGGGGGCTCTCCAAGGGTTAGTGTCCCTCCAAGTCGTCCAGTCTTGCAGCGGCATTTGGCTGTGATTCTTAGAGCGCCGAGAAAGGACAGAAGGTGGAGGTGCGGGGTCCAGGACTCTCCACGGAAAGTTTCACTGATGGTTTCCCTCTCCATCAGTGGAGAGGGGGTGCTTCTGGGTGGGCCACCCTGCAGGGCGATGGAGGGCATCCTGCGTAAGGGTCAGTCCAATCCCACCAGGCAGGGGACCGGACCCCAGGGCATTACTGGAGCTACTCCTGACCCATGTGTGGCCTCATTTACATGTTTGTTGAGGCAGTGGGATGTGAGACCTTCCCAGACCCTGCTGGCACAGGAAGGAGGCTTCAGGGAGGGACTGTCTGGGTGTTCACTAGGTAGGCAGACAAAGGTGCCTTCTGGAGTAACCGATGGGCAGAGGAGAAATCTGGGCCTATTTCCCTCCCCTTTGGGGACAACACCCTGGATTCCTCTGTGGAATTACCCCTTCTCTACTCTCAGCCTTTTGGATCACAAGGGCTGGCTTGCTGCCTGGCTCCCGGGGTGAGCACATGACCCAGGTCTGGATAATGAGGGCACCATATTCTGAACCCAGGGGTGGGTCTGGGCTGGACAAGGGGCCTAAATCAGGTCTATGAGAACCAGTGAGTGTCATACTGGAGGAGTTTTGCTGGACCCATCAGAAAAGAGGGACTTTGTTTCCTGTGAATTTACTAAGGTATTAGAATGTAAGACTGGAATGTCATTTGTAACCAGATTGACCCCGGTGGGGAAAATCTAGGAGTGGAAATAAAATAGAGGAAAACAGATCTGTGCACGTGGACCCAGTTCTGCCTGAAGTTGTGCATGCCTGGACTTCTTAGGCACGTTGTCCTTGCTTGGGTAGGGGTCCTGCCTTAGCTGGTGAGGTTGACCCTTGCCCACAAGGACTACTGCCCTGTGTGCCCTCTCCTTGGCCCCTGCTTGGAGGGTTCCAGGCAGCCTGCTCATTCACTGAGTAGGCATTCACTACCTTCCTGTGCAGTACACTGTGGGGGCAGGTCCTTCTGTCCTCCAAGTACTGATCTTTGTGAAATGCACTGAGGGCTCTCACAGGATGCAGGTAGCACCACCACCTATTTATATAACCTGTGAGCCAACTGTTACCGAAACTTCGACTTTCTGTGCAATATGGGGAGTTGGGGGTCTAACACCTTACGGTGCTCCAGGAAACCAGCTGCCAGAGAATGCAGGAGCCCTGGCTGGGTGTCTGTTCTCCACCTTTGCATTAGTGAAGTGGCTCTGTTGCTAGGGACAGAGATTTACTCTATGCAGCCTGAGTTGACACAAAGAAAGAACTTGATGCCTCTACTGGTGAAAACACCTCCTTCAGAGACAAGACAAACGGGACAATAAAGCAGGGCTCCCCATTTTGCTGGCATGGCAATGTCTTACATATGTTCTGAAATAACCCATCTAAAAAAATGCTCTTCCTTTTCCTGCAAATGGAAACCAGATTGTGCAGTTTTTAACTTCCTTTCCTTAACAATACTATATTTAGAAAATCTTTTTGATCTTAGCAGATATGAACACATATTATACACATATTTTCGTATGAAAAATTTCAAAAATAGTCTAATGAATCCCCAAGTACTTATCACTCAGAGTCAAGAATTACCAACATGTAGCTGACCTTGTCTCACCTATCCCTCCAGCTTTTGTTTTGTTCTGCTGGAACAAATCCTGATATGATTTGATTTGTTTATAATTCATTATGTGTATTTACAAATAAAAACTCTATGACTTCAGTTCCATTATTACACCAAGCAAAATTAATAGCAATACCTTAATATTGTCAGACACTTACTTATTTTCAACATTGATGTTTGCTGGAATGCAGTCAATACTCCTTGATTGTCTCAAAAATGTTTTCTTATAACTTGTTGATTCAAATCAGTATACTAACAATGTCTACACAGTGCCCTTGTGTTATACATCTCTAAGACTTTTAAATTTGTAATCCATAAAACATACAAAATCTCCCCCACACCTTTGCCTCCACTACTTGGGATGGTCTGAAAACAGCAAGTGTTTTTACACCCTGCCAGGCCCTGCGTAACTGCTCCTTTGGATGTCTGTCTCCCGCCTGGCTCAGAGCAGACAGAGTAGGCTGTGTGGGAACCATGTGCTACTGGAAAAGCAGCACCCCAGGGCCTGGAGCAGGCAGGAGATGTGGAGACCAGGAGGGAATGGAGATGCCAGTGCAAGCCAGAGGCAGCTGTGACAGCAGAGAAGACACTGGCCCCAGAGTTGGGCTGGCTAGCTATAAGCCCTAGCTTTCTGCAGCCTCATGGTGTGGTATTGAGCAAGGCAATCTCTTCTTCCATAAGATGAAGACAGCAGGCACTCTCACACACTGCCTGAGAAAGTGTCAATGAGTACAACTTTCTAGAGAAAACTTTGGCAATATATATAGACAGGGGACTGGTTACATGAAGAGTGGAAAGTATCCACCATGAAACGGCAGCACAGGTATGTACAGGCTAGGTGGTTCAGTAGAAAAGAGGGCTACAAAGATGCTATGTAGTGTGTAATCCTTATTGTGTTTTGCTTCATATTGAAGCAAAGTTTTATTGAGGTATAATTTTATTGAGATATAATTCACACACCACGCAACTCACTAGTGTAAAGCGTACAACTCAATGATTTTAAACTTATGCACAGAGTTGTGCAACCATCACCACAATCAATTTGAGAACATTTTCATCATTCCCTTCAAAAATAAAATCAAGAGCCTCCAAGGCTGGCAGGAAAGGCTCCTTGTCCTTAAGGCTTAGGTGCTCCTGGGGAGCAGAGAGGCTGGCCCCTCGCCTGGGAGTAGCAGTGTGGGTCTTCTGGTTGGAAAGTGACCGATGGCAGGTCTGTGACTCAGGCCTAGCTGGTGCTGTGAGTCTGAGGGTTGTGGGGCACATGCAGGTCCCTGAGTTCTGGGGCCCTCAGAGGCTCATTGGGGAGGAACAGTGCCCACGGGGTATGATGGGGCAGCATCCCCTACACCACCAGCTCTTCTTGGTGGTCCCTGGCACTTCTCTCACCTGCGTGCTTGCTGAGCTGAGGTCTTGGCCTTCTTGGCACAGCCTGCCTGGCCGGCCAGCGCCTCAGCAGAGAAGCTGGGGCAAGGAGAACAAGAGCCTCTGTGTCCTACAGAGGTGCAAATCATCCCATGTCCTGAAACTGACTGGGCTCAGTCTGTGGAGTGAAATATTTTGGAAATGCTCGTGGGTCTGCAGACACAGGTGAGCAAAAATAACTGAAAACAGGTTGACATCAGAATCCCTGGCCTCCAGCCAGGCATGTCCATGTGCATATGTGGAATCATGGTCGAGACACTGATAACAGTTAACCACAGAAGCCTTTCCTAGAACGGACATGCTAACCCTGTCTTACCTCTCTAATCACACAGGCAGGTTATGGTGACTGCCCCTGCCAGGGGTCCTGGCTATCACGTGACTTTGTGCCAGGTGCCTTTCATACCTGGCTGACTGAAGATGATTGGGACGTGACGCTGTGTTCTCTCATTTATCAACAAGGAAATCCCTATAATCCTCTGACTGGGCACCTCGACATCTCATTGTGACGGGACCTCTGAGGTCTCTGCTAAGCACAGGGCTCCTGCCCGAGCCTGCCTCCTGCCTTCTGTCACCAACCCTGGAGTCCCACACAGCACAGGCCTCAGGCCTCTGCTCAGTTCATGGAGCAGGAAAGTACCTCAAACTGGACGTTTGACGGAATTGTGTACCCCCAAATTCATATGTTGAAGTCCTGACCTTCAGTGATGGTGTTTGGAGGCGGGGCCCTTACGAAGTGACTAGGTTTAGCAAGTGTCACTGAGGGTGGGATCCTCCTGAGGGATAAATGCCCTCATAAGAAGAGGAAGAGAGAACGTTCTTTCCCTCCATGCACATGCACCAAAGAAAAGGCCGTGTGAGGGCACTGAGAAGCAGTTGTCTTCATGCCAGGAATAGGGTTTTCACCAGGAACCAGAAGAATCAAATCTGCCAGCAGCTTGATTTTGACTTCTAGCTTCCAGAACTCTGAAAAATAAATGTCTGCTGTTTAAACCACCTGGCCTACAGTGATTTTGTTACAGCAGCCTGATCTGACTACAACATCAGCTTAAGCAATAAAGAAAGGAAGTTTCCTGTTCCAGAAAGTAGATCCAGGGGCTTGAACAGTGTCTTCATGGTGCTGTCTTCCACTCAGCCTGCCTCTGGGTGGTCTCAGGGCTCAGACAGGTGCCCTCTCCTAGTGGCTGGGGTCTATACAATGAGCGACCCTGGTGAGGGGTGAGAAGTGAGTTCACTTCCCCAGTCATGGACCTGAACTGGGAGCTGGGGACTAGGGTTCAACCCAGAGCCACCTGGAATGAGAGGCAAAAGGGAAGGTCCCCAGATGGGAAAGGGGGAAGATGCTGGGTGGTCCACATCCATCCATCACACTTGCTGAGTGTCTGAGGGAGTGAGGGTAGGGGTGGACATACCCAAGTAAAATCTGAGGTGCTGTTACCAGACTACGGGCATGGCTAATGGGGTAGCCTTTTGTCTCTCACAAACTGGTAGGACAAGTAAGGCAGAAGAGAGGTATGTTGGAAGCCCACCCAGGTGGAACCAGATCTCAGGTTGGGCTAGTAGGTGGAGCACAGAGGCCTGCCTGGGGTTTCCTCTGTTGTTGTTGCTGTTGTTTTTGGGGGGACAAGAAGAAAAGTTTATTTTACTGTCCAATTATTTTCTTAAAAAATTTAATTTTTGATAAAATACAACTTTTAGTACCATAGAAACATTTCAACATCTACAATGACATATTATTACTATGTACAACTTCAAAAACAAATGCTTCCAACTTCAAGTGAAGTGATGTTGAACACCCTGACTATACTTAAGCTGTAGGATGGGCCATTTCCTAGATGGCCGATGTTTTCCTCAGCTTGGATAAAAAGTATACAATTGAAAAATATAAATAAGATGTTCAATCAGCTGAGAATCATAAAAATGCTTTCTGAAGTTCAGTCAGAAGTTCAGAACTTCACAGAGGCTCAGTGGAAATCCTTAAGCAGAAGTGACGCAGTGGGCTTTGCACTTTAGAAAGATCTCTGCAGCAGTAGGAGGCTGGGTGGGTAGGTTCAGTGCAGGCCTGGGTGACAGGAGAGGTGAGCGGGAGACCTGGGAGGTTGCCCAGGCAGAGTTACAAGAAGAGGATAGTGGGGAGAAAGAGAGCCTTGGTATGGCCCACAGTATTCAGCTCTAGAGGCAACGAGAGAGTAATTTGCTGGTCTTTGGAATACAAGATGGTAGCAGGGTGAGTGGGGTGAGGACAACTGTTTGGGCCCTGCTGAATCTGAGGTGACTGAGGACTCCTGCACCCAGCAGAGGGGTCTGTAGGTTGTGGGACATGAGTCTGGAGCTCAGAGAGGGGACTATGCTGGAGACAGAGTTTGGAGCTGGGAACTTGGATTTGAAGAGATGGAGGGTGTAAGGGGAAAGGGAGAGAACGCCAAGGAATCCAAATCCAGAGGTTTGATCAGACTTCTGGTGCTCCCTCTTGCTGGCCTATGACCCTGTATGCCCCTTCATCTTCCTGAGCCTCAGTTTTCTCATCTGTAAAAAGGGGCTAGAAATAATAGCTCCTGTGCAGTTATGAGGACAGATGAGGATGGGCTCTGCATACCATGAAGCATAGGGTAGGTGCTCAAAGGACTGTGGGGAAGCCCAGAGAGGGTCTGAGAGCTATAGCTCAGGCAGAGGCTAGGCCATCCATGGAAAGGGGTCTACTGTTGCTGCTGCCCCATGATCTGAACTAAAGTGGCCCCAGCAGGGACCAATGGGTGGGGCTCCAGCCAGGGCAAGGGAGCATAATCACTGGGGGCTCTCTGTGGGGTCACTGCCAAGGACAGTTGCAGAGCCACCCTATTGGCAGCTTTTGGAGTCTTATTTATTTTCTCCTAAAAACACAGCTGGGAAATGGAAGATCACTGGCATGGGGATGGGTGTTGGTCAGATGGCCTTTCTATCACCCCTCCCAGATCAACAGGATTTTTGGATTTTCATCTTGTCATTAACAGATGAAGAAAATAAGCTGTGTGTTGCTTGTTTACAGAGTTTGGGTGAGTCAGGCTATGGCTGGCTTTGGGAACTCCGAGGCCTTCTGGGCCAATCCACCCATTGGACATATGGAGAGAGGAGCCAGAGAAGCTCAGGGCACTGTGCAGAGTCATTTGTCAGTTGGGGGGCCCTCAAGTGACCACAGGCTGGTGCTGACACTGGCCCTTCAGGTGGGGTGGCACTCCCAGGTTTGGTACATGCTCCATCACTCCTCAAAACTATCCATGGGGTTTTCCCTGGTGGCACAGTGGCTGAGAAACTGCCTGCCAACGCAGAGGACACGGGTCCAAGCCCTGGTCTGGGAAGATCCCACATCCCGCATAGCAGCTAAGGCTGTGTGCCACAACTACTAAAGCCTGTGCGCCTAGAGCCCGTGCTCCGCAACCAGAGAAGCCACTGCAATGAGAAGCCTGCACACCACAACGAAGAGTAGCCCAAGCTCGCCGCAACTAGAGAAAGCCCGCACACAGCAACAAAAGCAGCCAAAAAAACACAAAAAAACAAAAAAAACTATCCATGGCCCACATTAGCTCAGAATGTTATCAGAGGGGTCCAGCATGTTCAAGGGAGTGTGTGTGTGTGTGTGTGTGTGTGTGTGTACGCACACATGCATGTGTGAACTTGTGTATGTATTTGAGTGTGTGTATGTGTATATATATGTATGTGTGCATGAGTGTGTGTATGCGTATGTGTGAACAAAGAGCAGATTGGAGGCCAGGAGATGGTATGAAAGACCTCAAGGGCTGTACTCAGATGTGTGAGCTTGATTCTCTAGTGACAAGGAGTGGACATCACAAGAAGTCACTTTTTCCATCTTCAAGGTCCTGGTCCTTGTTCTTCCCTCAGCCTGGAAGTTCCCTTGCCATAATTACCACACAGGACTGGCTCATGTCACCCCTCAGAGAAACCTCCCCTGCCTGCCCCTATTAAAAGGGGCCACCTAATGGTCCTGGCTACTTGCCTGACACCCAGTGCTGGGCCACTGCTCACCCTGCTGCCTCTGGGAGTACAGGACTGAGTGAGCAAGGCTGGAGGTAGCCTCCCTGCCAGTGCCTTGCTTCCTCTGCTGTACTGGAGGGAGGTCCAAGTGGGGCCTGGACTGCCACTGGGATCTAAGGGGGTGGCTTCTCAGGCCTGAGAGGGTGACCACACATCTCTGACTGGACAACCTTGTTCCTCTGCTGTCACGCATTGAGAAGAAGCAAAGCTCAAGCCAGTGCTGAGAAGCAGCTTCCCAGAAGACTCTTCCTGCTGAGAGCTCCCAAGGGACTCTTCTCATGGCAGGGAAGCAGCTTTCAACCTGCTGGGTTAGAGTTGAATCCCTGCTCTGTCCCTAAGACCCTTAACTGCTGGCCCTTTCTGGACCTCCATTTTCTCATGTGAAATGGGAATGATACTTTAGCTTGATGAGTTTTTGTGAGGATTAAATAAGAGAAGGTGACAGGAATGTCGATGAAATTTTATGATAAATTTAAAGATTTTTCAAAAAGCAGAAGCCAAGAAAAATACTTTTCTGAGTACAATAAAAAGATAGTAAAAAAAAAAACTACTTGAAAATAAAAACCAAAATCCTTCTAAATAACCCTAGAAGAGGAATTAGAAATTGTGTAAGAATGTACATGTTAAAACCTGGGGGATGCATCCAAAGTGATATTCAGAAGAAAGTTCATAGTCTTACAAATATCTTTTCAAAAATCAGAAAGACGAAAAACCCTTGCAAGCAGGGCTTTCCCCACCCCACCACCGTTTTGTTCACTGATAAATCCCAAGAGGCTAGAACAGTGGGCAGAAGAAGCTGAGAGAATGGCAGAACAGGGAAGGCTCTGTGGTCAGGAGAGAGTAGGATGCTACTGGAAACTGAAAGGATTGAAAGCTCAGTGCCAGACTAGGTAAGGGGGCTGATGCCAGCTGGGTAGTCTGGACAAAGAATGAGACTGTCCCCTAGACTAACCCAGCACTTTCTATGTAGGTCAACACATCATTTACTGTCTAGACTGAGCACCTGCCAACAAATGGCCAGCTGGTCCCTCGGGGAGCGGTGCCATGCCAAGGTGTTGGCACCGGCTCCTGTTGTTGGTAGGTAGGTACTCAGCAGTGGCAGTGGCCAGATCAGCCTTGGTGCAGCAAAGTCCATGCATGTCTCCATCCCGCTCACCAAGGCCACATTATACATGGCCTCCACAGAGAGGATTTCCCTTCACCATGTTTTTTCTGGGTCAACTGGGGGAGGGGGTTGTAGGCGAGCTGCCATTCACTTTGTTCTGATGCTGGCTTGCTATAGAACCTATGCATGAGACAGGGCCTTTAACTCCCTGTTAACTGGTCATGGAGCAGCTCCCTGAAACACCCCGAAGAGGCAGGGAAGCACACTGTGCCTTCCAGACCTGCTTGCACTTACCGGAAGGCTGTTTCATACATACAATTTTGTGATTTGTTGGGTCAGATAGCACTCAGTTCCTGATGGGTACTTTGGGTCATGTGGAACACTTGCTGTCCCAAAGTCAAATGTACATGCTCTACCAGGGCCCAGCAGTAGGTCAGAAAGTTGTTTTCAAGTGGAGAATCATGTTGGCAGAAGAGGACATGGCTTTGCTCCAGGACCCTGGCCTCTGTGCTGGGGAGGGCTCTTTCCTGTTCCAGGTCTCACTCACAACCACAGGTTACCCAGGAAGTGGTTGGAACAGTTATTCAGAGGTGGCATATGTTGCCTCCAAAATCCAAAGATTTTTACCTGTCTTTTTTCTGGTGGGTGAAGCAATGTATAGCAACTTACCTCTCACTTTAGAGGCATTGTCCAAGATCATCAGACACTTAGAAACTTTGCTTTTGTGGAGGTCCCTGAAGTTTCCCACAGTTTACCTCATACACTCTGGCAGGAATGTATCTTACTAGGGCTTCTAGGATGCTTGCTGCTCCCTGCCCTTCAGACCCTTGTAGCATAATGTGATCAGTGCAATGGACCAGCATTTTGTTTTGTGCGATTTCAAGAAGAAAGTGACATGGCTCCAAGGTATGTGAGGACAAAGTGCTTTGGGTTTTCTTTCTTGACAGGAATAGGAAAAACAAATTTATTAGCTGGATAATAGGCACCAGGAGCTGAGTTTATTTGCTCTGGTAAAGATACCACATATGGAACTGCATTCTCCACCGCCCCCAGCGTTTGCACTGAACACACAGATGTGTTAAGTGAGGATGTTGTGGGAGTCCCCACCCTGCATTTTTCAAGTCTTTGAGGGTGGGCCAATGCCTGCACACCCCAGTGATTCAGCATTGCTTTCAGTTTACTATCCTGGTGGGATATGGAAGTATGCCAAGGCTCCATACTTAACATAATGGCCTTGAGTCAGGGAACCAATGTGGGGATTCGTCTAGGTATGAAACATGTTACTCTCACTCTATGCATGCTGGGACTTATGAAATAATGATTGGACCCACTATGAGATGGACCTAGCCAAGACTCCACCTATCACCTCACTTCCGTAAGCCCCACTCTAACCAGCGAACCATTTCAGGTCTCCAAGGGTTAGCATCAGTTCATAGCCAGTATCGAATTCCTAGAAGGTCTAGGTACTTTCGCCCGGTGCATAGTTGCTCTGGAAAATGACAGCGAGTCCCACTGGGGAAGGCATAAGGGAAGATTTAAAGTATAACGCTGATATTTCAGAGTTCTTCCTCAAAGAACATGGTCTCTCCTTCTGTCCCAGCACTCTTGGTCTAGGAACTTGGTAAAAGGCCACGAATCCCCTCTGTACTCACTGGAGTTACATTTTGCCTATTAATTTCATCTCAAGGGCTCTGTGGTTGTTTGGCCCCCACCGCAGGTTCCCATGGTCAGATCACCCTGCTACCACTCTGTGCCTGTAGTAACTGTACCACCTGGATATTGTTATAGCTGATTACATGCTGCCACTTGGCTTCTGCCTCTCCAGGGTACCATTATTCCCACTGAGGGTGGGAAACCCAGTCCCACTGCAGGGTCCCCCTCTGTGCTGCCAGCCTGCCTAGATAGCCACCACCGAGCTTTCCAAGGCTGTGGGTGGCCCCTCACCAAAGCCTTACTTAGTGCCTTTGTGAAAGGTTGACTCCAGGCCTTTCCAGGGGTGGTGGCTGGAGAGCGGTAGAGCAAATTACACCTATTATGTGACTCCAAATGCCCATCTTCCTAGGCCTCCAAACTCTATGCTCAGTGTGCCAGGGGTTTCCAACTTTTCAACCATATTCCTTCAAGACTTCCATTGGCTAGCCAACAGCATCACTCTCTTAACCCAAGCAAGCACATTACTATAAGGTACATCCATGAATGAACAGGGACCAGTTGATTCTTATATATATTCTTACACTTAATGAATGCATTAGAATCTGTGCCACAGCCCCTGCCTCCATATTCCTTGGGCTCCTGGCCATATGGATTGATTGGCAAGGCCATGTAACTTTTTTGGGGTTTAGGATCCCCCTTCTGAGATTAGGCCCTGGACTTCTCTGTCTGGATGTAGTGAACTGTGACTCACTCTGGGTCCAGTGGTCCTGAGGGGTACAGGTATGCCCAGACACAGCCATTGAGAGGCCTTTGCGCAGAGGTGGTTACTTCCTGGAGCAGGAGGGTGCCTCTGTTGTCGAGGGAGGCTTGGGGGGCACCTGGGGATTTCAGAGTTCAGTCTCATTTGCGCCTGTCTGACTGTCCCTGTACCATAGCTCAGGGTCCCCCTCTTCCCCACACCCTTACCATGTGTAACTAGTACCAGCAGTGTTGAGCATTTAATTGTCATCACAGTTAGGGCCCCAGGTGTGGGTTTCCCTCACATCTGCCTTGCTTCTCAGGAGATGACAACATCTTCAAGGCTGCTATGGAGCTTCCTGACCCTGCACCTGCATTCTCAGTTCTGAACTTCTCCTTGCCCCTAGGTTCCCTCTGTAGCACAGTGCTTCTCAAACTGTCTGTGGGGAAGGGTCATTTAAAAAAATTTCCAATCCATTGCAGACCAGTACTTATGTAAAACACAGTAAAAATGATTTACAAAAAAAAGAAATTAAAAAACAAGACATAGGGCTTCCCTGGGGGCGCAGTGGTTGAGAATCTGCCTGCTAATGCAGGGGACACAGGTTCGAGCCCTGGTCTGGAAGGATCCCACATGCCGTGGAGCAACTAGGCCCGTGAGCCACAACTACTGAGACTGCGCGTCTGGAGCCTGTGCTCCGCAACAAGAAAGACCGCGATAGTGAAAGGCCCTCGCACCGCGATGAAGAGTGGCCCCCGCTTGCCACAACTAGAGAAAGCACTCGCACAGAAACGAAGACCCAACACAGCAAAATTAAATTAATTAATTAATTTTAAAAAAGGAATGATATTTAAAAAGAAAAGAAGACATAGAAAATATTGGATTTAGCATACATAAATTACTTTCAGTAAATATAGTTAGAACCAATATTGCCTACGAAAAAATTATTAAAATCACAAAAATGAACCTTTCACTGAAAGTGTACTTACACATGATTAATATAAAGAATTGCAACTACATTAATAACTCTGTCATTCTGCAACTGTAAATAAACACAAGAGTCCAATAATGATTCTTATTTTTGAAGCTTTTAAATGGACTTGCTTGTTAATGTATCTAATAGATTGAGTTGACACAGAGCTACACATAGGGAATAATACACATCTAAGCTTTTTCTATTCTTTGCTTTAGTAATTTTAATAGTAGAGAAACCAAGGCAGTCTTACACAGAGGTATGTTGACAGAAATGAATGCAGAGATTTTAAAGTGAGAAAGCTCAGGATGTCCATTTTAAACTTTTCTCTAAAATGGAGCAAGTCATGTCATATTTTAAAAATTCATCTGTAATTCTTCATTAATCAAAATCACAACAATTATTTCTATAAGTTATAGTTAACTTAAATTATCTTTCAGAGAAAGAAATGGATTCCATATTTTAAATACTTTCGGATTATAGAAAAGACTAATTCTAAAAACCCACACATGGTAACAAGGTTCTGCTCACACATTAAGGACACTCCTGCACCACGAGTCTCTGACAATTCCCCATCAGGTCTATGCCCTGTGCAATAAGAACATTGGTCATACCCTTGTATGCACTTGAATGTTGCAGCTAGATCAAAATGCTACGAAGACTTCCAAACGTGCTCAATTTCTGAATTTATCCAATTTCTGACCAGCAACAATCAATCAGTGGATGTCACCAGTCTGTGGACAGAAGCCACATTTTGACAAATGATGCTCTAAGGTTGTTACTGTTCCCTGGATCATAGTTGCTAAGCAACTGAGTATCACAGCCACTTGATGCTCCAATGCCTTGCCCTCCACATACACTTATCTCATGCCACCACCAGCCATCCTTTGGGGACTCATGATGCCACTGCATGCCAGATATCCCACATCCCCCTTCTCCCTGGCAAGGAGGTGTGGTCTGTGTTCCTTGAATACATAAACAGCTGGGTCCCAGGGACCACTCTGAGGATGTGTTTCCTGAGGTACATTCCAATAGGGTAAATTAAGGAGAGTTTAATAAAGGACTCCATCAAGGTGTGGGGAGAATGTAGGAAAGCCATGAGGGAGAGTGCAGAGCCCCAGGCTTTGTAATGGCAAGGTTTACCACCACCCTCTGCCTGCAGGAACAGGAGCAGTGCGCAGCATCAGAAAGTCAGAAGGAGGGGGCTATGTGGAGGGGCTGCCAGCCAGGAGCTATGACCTCTGGCAAAGGAAGACAGACAGCCCTGGGGAAGAAATACCTCGACCTGCACTCCCCACTGAGGAAGGCATGTGGGTTTATGATTTACACAGAGGTCAGGCTCTTGGAGCACAAAGCAGGGTGCAGAGTCATTCTGCAGAGCAAACCAAAGTCACTGACACTCATTTCCTATACTTCTGAGCTCACAGCCGGAGATTTGGGTCTCCTACAACTTGTTTCTGAAACTGGCAAGTGTTTACATCATGCCTGTGGTGTCATTCCTTTGTGTGCTCCCTGTGTCTTGAAAAACTCAAGCCAGAGTTCTGTGTGCACATAATTTAAAAACCATGTGGAGCAAAACAAATCTGTAACTCAATATTGTTGCACTTTGTTCACCAATACCTCAACATTTAGAAATACCAATAAAACTGGGCTCATCCCCAGACTGTCCATCGTCCAAAGGAGAAGCTCACATCAAGTTAACCATTCATTTCCAGGGAATGAACCTTCCTGCAACCTCCCTAGGGTGCAGGTCCCTGCCCCCATTATGGAAACCCTTCCCTCCACCCACTGGGTCTGACACAGAGACCAACACCACCCAAACTGCTGCTGGTGGGGGCTTGGGGACTTGAGAAGTGAAGGCTGTGCTGGCCCACATGTGGGTGGGCCGTGCAAAGCAGAGCCATGCAGACTGCAGGGGTGCAGGGACAAGGAGGGGCGCTGCTGGAGCAGCTCTCTCTGAGGCTAAAGGCCTTTGCCGCTTCTCTGACACTAGAGGTATTTTATGTTTTTAGACACAAAGAGGTGGCTACAGACTCAGTAGGTGGTGGAGCATGTCATTAGAATGTGGTAACAGTTTGGCTTTCCTTGAATTTATTTTCATGGTTACCTTCTATTTATGGACAATGGATCTAGTTTTATATTTAACTTAGTGATCTAATATGGCATTTTGAAATAAGTTTATTTAAATTAAACAAGGAGAGACATTAAAAAAAAAAACCAGGTGGTGGGTAAACATGGCAAACTCTGGATATGGGCAGGCCTGATGGACTTGGGAGTCATTTGGGTGGCTGGGTCTTGGAATGAAGGCCACATTGGTCTCCCCACTTTCACCCCGGCCCGTTGCAGTGGTGCATTCATTTTCTGTGGCTGCCGTAACAAAATCGGTGACTTAAAACAACCCACAGTTAGTCACACACGGTTCTGGAGGCTAGAAGTCCAAAATCAGTTTCACTAGGCAGAAATCAAGGAGTCAGCTGGGTCACACTCTCTGAAGGCTCTAGGGGAGGATCCTTTCTTTCCTCTCCCAGCTTCTGGTGGCTCCAGGCATTCCTTGGCTTGTGCCTGCATCACTCTCATCTTTGCCTTCATCTTCACATTGGCTTTTCCTCTGTGTCTGTGTCTCTACTTTGTGTCCCTTATAAGGACACTTATCACTGAATTTAGGGCCCACCTGGATAATCCAGGATGAACTCATCTTGAGATCCTCAATTAATTACATCTGCAAAAACTCTTTTTCCAAATAAGGTCACATTCACAGGCTCTGAGACAGGGACATATCTCTTTTTTGGGGAATCCCACTACAAGTGGGTCCCTCCTCTGCTTAGAACCACCATCTCAGCCCCTCCCTCCACTTCCTGCCGCTCTCCCACCCATCATTTCATCCAGTCACACAGAATGGCCAGACCCCTGGATGTTTCTGGAACATGTCAGCTTGTTTCCTCACACATTGTTCCCTGTGCCTGGTGCTCTCCTCACCCAGAATCCTGTGGGAGCCTCTCTTACTTCTCCAGGTCTTTGATCCCCTGTCACTTTCTCAATGAAACTTTTCCCTGAACATGGTGCTCAATAATGAAGCACCCACACACACACACACCCCACATCCCAGCATCTCCCCCCCTCACTCCTGGCTCTCTTTATCTTCAGAACAGAGATTCTGTCAGCTGGCCACCCACTGGGTTTGTGTCCCTTGCCCATCTCCCTCATGAGAATGTACTCCAGAAGGGGAGGGATTTTTGTCTGTTTTGTCCACTGCTGTAGCCCTAGTTCTAGAACAGTGCCTGATGCGTAGACACTGTTTATGTTGGTTGAAGAGTGCGTGGGGATGGGATGGAGGGTGCAGTGAGGTTGAGGGGCCCTTAGGTCCATCCAAGCTGGATGAATGGGGGTAGAGACCCAGGACCTGCAGGGTCTGGTTGGCTGCCACGTCTAATCGCTCCTGTCTCCATGGTGGTCTGCAACAGGCTCTCTGTCCACCTTTTTCTCAAGAGTCATGCCTTGCTTCTTTTATTTTTCTTAGAATAGAAAGAAGAGGAAGATTCTGTCTGCTTATGCATTAAGATACTTCTTAATGGTTGCCCTGTGCTTCATTTTAGGCAAAGCTCTAAATAACCCAACCAGGGAACTTATATATATATATTTTTTTAAGTTAATTAAAAATTAATTAATTTATGGCTGCGTTGGGTCTTCATTGCTGCGAGCTGGCTTTCTCTAGTGGTGGTGAGTGGGGGCTATTCTTCATTGCAGTGTGTGGGCTTCTCATTGCAGTGGCTTCTCTTGTTGTGAGGGCGGGCTCTAGGCACGTGGGCTCAGTTGTTGTGGCTCGCGGGCTGTAGAACGCAGGCTCAGTAGTTGTGGCGCACAGGCTTAGTTGCTCTGCGTCATGTGGGATCTTCCCTGACCAGGGTTCGAACCTGTGTCCCCTGCATTGGCAGGCAGATTCTTAACCACTGCGCCACCAGGGAAGTCTGAGAGAACTTACCTTTTAAAATAACTTTTTCATTTATTTTTTATGAAAGCATGATTCATGGCAATAAATTAAAGCAAAACAAATAACAATAAAGAATAAATTCACTGAGTACTCTAAAAGGTCTTTTCAGAGAGAACTCCAGTAAGCTTTTATGTTTCCTTCGTCTCTGTCCTTGGGGCGATATCTGTGAGCCAGGGAAGCAGCTCAGAGAACCCTGGAGCCATCTTGTTAACACATGGGAGGCCTCCTGGTCTGGAAACCCAAAGCCATTCCTTGCCATGAACACAGAGACTGGTTTGAAACTTGGAACTCTGAGTCCCTGAAATAGAGAAGGTCCTGTGTCTGAGAATGCTGTGTTCTTCTTTTTCCAGTTGAGCCGAAGGCTGGGCCAAACCTCTTCCCTCACTGGTAGGAGCCTGAGGTCTGGCCTTCACTTTTCTTGTGGAGGAAGAAAAGGAATTTTGTTCAGCCAAGTTTGCACACCTGGTCCTTTCAACTGTAAGTCTGCATCCCATGCCCGTGAACTTGAACAGGAAGTCACTAGGAAAGGTCTGCCTCTCTGGGGGTAGGAACAAGGCGCTGCCAAGAATGTGCTGGAGAAATAGGTCAGCACCCTGCGGGAGCAGGGAAGTAGGCAGGAGTGGGGCTTCCTATCCTGGAGTAAAGGCTTCTACTCTGCAGCCCAGCAGGCTGGCCTCCCCACCCGCTCCTGGGTTCTCAGAGGAGGCTCTGCAGGAAAACACCTGCACCACTGCTTCTTCCCCATCTTTCCCAGGGCTGGCAAGCCCTAGGCCAAGGGCCCTTGCAGCAGGAGTCCCCGGTTTGTGACTTTGCAGAGGTGGCCTCATTTCTGAGTCACAGCCTCCCATCTGTACAGTGGGCTAATAGTACCCCAGGTGGTGATGACAGTTCAGTAAGCCCTGGGTAAAAGGCACTTGCTTCAGGCTAGCTCTCCAGCCAGGCCAGAGTCTTGCTCTCGCTCCATCCCCGTGTAGTCCCTTAAACATGAACTCAGTTTGGCAACCAGAACATTTGGATTTCTTGTGCAACAAGGAAGTCCAAGCAGTGCTGGTTTTCAGGGCAGTAAGAGGGTCTGAGATGTGCGCCTGCTTCCAGCACCCCCAGGCCAGGCCTCAGTGCTCCTCCCCAGGTCCCTTCTCAGCTTGGCCTCCTGGGTTCCACTCCTGCAGCCACCTCTCTACTCCATCTTCTTGGTGAGTCACCTACCCCAATGACTCAGTATCCCAAGGGCCAGAGGAGGTCTCAGGAAGACCAGCAGAGCTCTGCTCCATCCCTACCCATGTCCACCTGGGGGTGCGCCTTAAACTCCCTGAGCCCTGTGTCCTCTGTAAGGGGAGGATGGCTGTGTCCACTGCAAAGAACAGTGACCATGCAACCTGTAGGCACCCTCAAGATTTCTGCCCCCATCACTAGCCCCTGCAGGGACTGTCTCAGACCCCTTTCTTCTTTGCAAAAATATCCACATACCCCAAATCTGCACATCCTCCTATATTCCACTCCTGTTCCTTCTAGGCCTGGGACTGGGGACACTGTCATGCCCCCAACCTCCAGCTCTGTGTGCTTTTCTGGCTGGGTGCAGAAAGCAGGGGGGCGCCCACTGTTCACTAATGACTACCAGAGGCAGCCTGGTGCACAGTTGAGCAGCCAGACCAGGCAGGCGGTGGGAGCCAGGGTTGGCAAGGGAAGGGGTGGGGTGAGGAGAGACAGGTCACTTGAGAGAGGGGAGAAGCTATAGAAGGGTCATGTGGTTGAGACTTAGCATCCAAGAAGAAAGATCCAGATGTGTCTGCTGAAGCTGATGTTATGCTCCAAGGCCTCCTCTGTGCACCCCTCCCCTGCGACACTGTCTGTTGTTCCATGTGGTCCTCAGATGGACCCTAACCTGTCCATCCAGCAGCTGCATGTCAGCCACTTGTCCCTGCATACATGCTTTTCAGGCCATGCTCTCTGTGGGAAACATTCTACCCCATCCCTCTTTCAAGACTTACTCTGGGAAGCTCTCTGTGCCCATGGCTATTGGGCTCACAGGTCCTGCCCCTCACAGAACCTTCTGAGGCCTCCTCTCCTGGCCCACACTGTCTGCGGGCCAGTTTGCCCCAGGCTATAGCCTTCAGGGTGTTCTGGTGGAGTGGAACCCTCACCCCTCCAGCCTCCACCTGTGCTGTGGGCCCCGTGTCTCCAAGGCCTTCCCATCTCTTATGCCTTCAGACTCCTGGCCCCAATGAGGCCAGGGAACAGGAATGAGCACCTGGGGTCTAGAGTAAGGAGGAAGCAGTGGCTGAGTACCCTCGGTGCCCCAGATCGCTTGCTCTATTGGTAAAGTCAGCCCCTTTTGAACCACAAGAGGGAAGGTTGTTCCCCAAATGAAAGCCAGGAAAACTTTCACTCTAAGGAAGGTGCTTGTTAAGACTATCTCACTGAGTCACCAGGGCCAATGCAACATAAGCTGTTTGCTGAGAATTCTTGGAATGCAACCCTGCCTCTCTTTATTGTGGGAACTTTAAAAGACACCTCTGTGGGGAAAGGATATGAGTATAAAACTGTCACAGCTGTTTTGTTAACATGAGAGAAGAAGCTGGAGGAAATGGGATCACCAGGAGGTTACCATCACCACGGAACGAAGAGTAGAGAGAACAGAATTGGGTTCTTGGTGATATAGTCTGAATAACTGGAACAAGTCTCACCTGAAATCCATTCCTGGACTGTTCAGGTACATGATCTGATACATTCTTTTGCTATTTAGGTCAGTTTGATGCCACTTTCATCCCTAACTTAGACAATCTTGCCCTCTCAAACCAGGAGACAAACATGGGTCAAGGTGGGAAATGGGGTGTGCAAGAAGCTGGATGAAGCAGAAGCTATTACTGAGAAGTGGAAAGCAGGGCCAACGTTGCTGGGAGCACTAGGCAGGGGAGAAGATACTTTCTTGGTGTCTGTGGTACCCACAGAAAGGGAGCAGTGTTTGTGAGTGTGCAGACTTGGACAAACTCCCAGGCAACAGTATTATGGGGTATATGGGGTTGGGAAAGGCTATAGTAGCCCCCTGACCCATAGGCTTTGGGAGAAAAGGTCTGCCCAGTGGTTCTGAACACTGAACACAACATATGGGAAACTTGAAGAGCTCACATAAGGCAGCCCCTGTTCTGACATATGCCCAACTTCCTGGACCCAACAGCTCTGGCTGCAAATGACCATGCATGTTGCCCTGGCGCCTCAGGGCAGGGCCCCCAACCATGGGTAACTATTCCCCTGGTGGAAAGATCAACCTCTATGAAATGAGGCTAGGCTTTGGGGAAGGGAGGTGGCCACTTCAGAGCCTAAGGCACTGGTTTTGGCTGAGGGGCTGGCCAGCAGGGAGGTGAACACAGGGAAGTGGAGTCTTGATGGCTTTGAAGACATCTGTGGCCTTTAGGTTTCAAGAAGGCTAGGTTTTAGGCATCTGGGTCAAGCCCCTAAAGATAACCAGGTGTCTTAGCCAGCCTGGGGGCTCTCAGGACATCATGGCTGATGCCTCATGCATTCTCATGTTGGCTGCATGGCTGGAAAGCACAGAACTGGGACTCCCTTGTGGCCCTCTCTCCTGCTTTCCTCAGGATTGATCTGCAGCAGGCAGGAAAGGCTGGGGCAGTGGCTTGTTGTACACAAAACTCCACAGAGCCACTCTATCCTTACAGTGGGGTAGCTGGCTCCTTTGATACTTCTTTCAGCTGGAAATTGTATTCAGGAAATGACAGTGACTTAAACAAGACAAGTACATTTCTGTCCCACGTAAATGCAGCCTGCGCCTAGGCAGGCTACAGTTGAGGTGGTGGCTCCATGATGTCACCAGAACCCAGGTTTCTTCCACCTTCCTGTTCTACCATTCTCAGCATGTAGCATTCATCCTCAAGGTCAAAAGATGGCTACTGGGCCTCCAGCTACCATACCCAGTGTCTAAATAGAAAGAAGGGGGAAGAAACATAAGGAACAGAAATATGAAAATTCAGCCTTTCTCAAAAGGCCCACCTACAACTCTTTAGCCACCTCCATCTATAAGTGAGGCTGGGAAATGTAGCTTCTCACCTGGGCACATGAAGTGGTAGAGTAGGTATTTAAACTCAGTGAGGCTGGCTCCTGAGTCTGTGCTCTAACCACTACACTGTATAGCCTTCCAAAGGCAATGGTATATAACTAGAATTTAATATTTTTCATTTTGTTTTTACTTTGTTTTATGATTACATTTGTTTTATGACAGGGTGATAGAAAATTGAAACCAGTTACATACATATAACATAAATACATATATTATATATATACATGATACATATACACATATAGATACCCACATGCTTTTTCACCTTTGTGTAAATGTTCTCTGATCTTGAATAACTTCATTTTTGGAATAAACCGTATTTGTCATTACATATGTATTATACACATATAAAATTTATATTATATATTATATATATTACATATTATTTTATATAATATATTACATATAAAATATAATACAATATATATTTTACACTATATATATACATTGACCAAACAGGGTTTATTCCAAAAATGAAAATTTATTCAACATCAGAAAATATTTACATAAAGGCGATAAAGCATGTGGCTCTATCAAGACATGTAACAAGGCATTTAATACAATTTAGCAATCATTCCTAATAAAAATTTCAAATAAAATAAAGATAGAAGGAAAAAAATGTTAAACATATTAATCAGACATATTAATCAAAACCAAATATCATGCTATTTACTGATAGTTTGAAATCATTTTCATTAAAATTACCAGCAAAAAGTATATTTCTGCCATCACCATTAAATTCAAGCCTATTTTTTTTTTTTCTCCAGTACGCGGGCCTCTCACTGTTGTGGCCTCACCCGTTGCGGAGCACAAGCTCCAGACGCGCAGGCTCAGCAGCTATGGCTCACGGGCCCAGCCACTCCACGGCATATGGGATCTTCCCGGACCGGGGAACGAACCCGTGTCCCCTGCATTGCCAGGCGGACTCTCAACCACTGCACCACCAGGGAAGCCCAATTCAAGCCTATTTTTGAGGTGCTAAAGAAATAATGCAAGAAAAGAAAATAATTAATTGGTTATATTTGAAAAAAAGGACAAAATTATCTTTATTTGCAAACAAAATTATTGTACTTCCAGAAAAGCCAAGACATTTTGGGAACAGACTACTAAGATTGATAAGAGAATTTAAGATGGCTGAAAATATGATATATTAAAAAAATCTGTTTTTTCTAAAACAGCTAGAAAAGAAAGCAAAAATGCATTCACGATAGCTTTAAAATCTTAGAAATAATTTTTAAAAGAAAGATACAGAACCTATATGAGAAAAACTATGAAACAGAATAGAAAGACCCAAAATTTAACAGATAGAGAACACTTAAATTCTTGGATGCGAAAAATGTAATACCTTAAAGATATCATTTTCCTCAAATCAGAATAGAAGTTTAATGTATTTTGGCTTTTGGGGGCTGGGGGAAAGCGATGGGAAGGGAGATAGGGAGTTAGACAAATGCTTTAAAAGCTTATAGCAAAGAGTAAGTTTACAAGGAAATTATTAAAATAAAAAGGTTAGGAGGAATTGACCTACCAGATGTTAAATCTTACTTTAAAGTCACTTTAACTAAAACAGCATGTTGGGAATGGCTCGTATTTATAGTCTGGCACAACAAGATGAGTGAGCTTCCTGTGGCCACTGGATATCTGAAAGGTGGCTGGCCTTGAGTTGCCAAGACCCAAGAGGGTGTCTGCAGGGTGAACTTCCGGATCAGGGGCAGAGGGAGCCAAACAAGGAAGCATTGCCAGTGTAAGGAAACGGTAGCCAGAGGTTGTTGAGAGAATCCCAGAGGCACTTGGCCAAGGAAATAATCAGCATTTGGATATCTGCCACATCCAGAGGGCATCAACACAAAGTAAAAATGGTACTTCTCCTCCCTCCTCTCCCACCCCTCCAACCCTGGGGGAGTCAGAAAAACATGACACAGAACAGTGAAGGAACTGGCCAGGCCCCCCAGTTTCTACCACAGGAATCCCAGCATGAGGCTGGCCCCATTGAAGTTCAGGGGCAATTTCCACATCATGGAGAAAACAGTGTGGTATGAAAGAGGGAGGTGCTTCTGCTTGCACCCTCTGGAGTGCATCTCTTTCCCTCCATCAGGTGCGATAGCTGTAATCATCCGTCAGTTCAGGTGTCTATTATGTATCAGTATCAGTCTGTGTATGTCTTAGTTTCGCACGGCTGTCATAACAAATTACCACAATCTGGATGACTTAGAACAACATAAATCTACTTTCTCACAGTTCTGGAGGCCAGAAGTCTGAAATCAAGGTGTCAGCAGGTCTGGCTTGTTCTGGAGTCTATGAGGGAGAATCCATCCCATGCCTCTTCCAGCTTCTGGTGCCTGTGGGCAATCCTTGCTGTTCCTTGCCTTGTAGAAGCATCATTCCAATCTCTGCATCTGTCTTCACATGACTTTCTCCCCTCTGTACACTCTCTGTGTATCTTCTCCTTTCTGTCTTTTATAAGGATACCTGTCATTGGATTTAGGGCCCATCTTAGTCCAATGTGTTCTCATATCAAGAGCTTTACCTTAATTCCATATGCAAAGGTTTTTATTCAAATTTAGGTCACATTCTGAGGTTCTAGGTGGACATATCTTTGGGCAGGGGGGGACACCATTCAACTCTCTATAGAACTGTAGCATGTGTGTCAGTCACAGTGGCTGCCACACAGTCTCTCCTTCCTGTGAAAAAATATTGTGCCTGAAGTCTGCTCAGGTTAGTCATCAGACTCAAGGGCAGTCATCTGCTTAGGGAGACTGTGGTGATGAATAGGCCAATCAGACTGGCTCCTTTCAAAATTTAGATTGATAATATGTACACGATGGTTGAGAGAAAGACAAGAACAGAGAGAGTTACCATTAGAAAGAGACCAAAGTGGTACAAAAAATACGAAATATGATAATATCAAAAATTTTAATGATAAATGTTCAAGATTTATACACTTAAAAATACAAGACATTACTGAAGGAAATTAATAAAGTTCTAAATAATAGAGAGGTATACATATTCATGGATTGTAAGACTCATTCTCGTTAAGATGTCAGTTCTCCTTAAATTGATCTATAAGTTCATTGCTATTCATATGAAAATTCCAGTAAACTCAATAAGCTAATTCTAAATTTTATATGAATACAATGAGCATGCATTACTTTTTACATCAGAAAAAGATGAAAGAACATTATTTCATAAAAATAAATAAAATAAAATAATATTTATATGGAAATATAAAGAGCCAAGACAAACTCGAAGAAGGACAAAGCTGGAGGATTTACACTATGTGACATCAAGATTACTACAAAACTATGGTAATCAAGACATTGTAGTGTTGGTGTAAGGACAGACACACAGACCAATGGAAAGAACACAGACTCCTGAAATAGATTAACACATATGTTTTCAACACAGGCTCCAGTGTAATTTAATGGGGAAAGGAAGATCTTTTAAATAAACGGAGCTGGGTCAACTGGAAATTTATATACAATGAACTCTGATCCCTTACCTTACACCATCCAGAAAAAATTACTTTGAAATAAATCATAGACATAAATGTGAAAGATAAAACAGTAAAGCATCTAGAAGAAAACAGGAAAATATTTTCATGATCTCAGAGTAGACAAAGATTTTTAAACTGGATGTAAACACCACTAATCATAAGAGAAAAAAATGAAAAATTTGACTTCAGTAAAATAGAAAACTTCTGTTCACCCACAAATACTATTAAGGAAGTGAGAAGGCAAGCCACAGACTGGGAGAAAACGTTTGTAGTACGTATATCTTACAAAGGACTAGAATATATAGAACATCTAGAATTTATAAAGAGCTCCTACCCATCAAAAAGAAAATAATAAAACTCAATAAAAAATGAAAAGAAAATTTTGAATAGGCACTTTACAAAAGAGGATATGCAAATGATCAATAAGCGATGAAAATGTGCTTAGTTTCATTAATCATCAGGAAAATGCAAATTCAACGAAATACCACTACCCACCCCTTCGCATGCTTAAATTTCCAGGACTGACAGTACCAAGGGTTGATGAAGATATGAAACAGGTGAAACTCACATGCATTGCTGGTGGGAGTGTAAAATGGTCCAACTGCTTTAGAAAACTGCTTGGTGGTTTCTGATGAAGTTAAACATACTGATAATTTATGACTTAGCAGTCTCACTCTAGGCATTTACCCAAGAAAAATGAAACCATAACTTAACACAGACTTGTACAAGAATGTTTATGCAGTATGATTCAATGTATATGAAGTTCAAGAACAGTTTAAATGATTATAGAATTCAGAACAGTGGTTGCCTCTGGGGGTGGGACAGGTATGGATTGACTAGGGATGGGGCATGAGGGAACTTTCTGGGGTGATGGAAATGTTTTTATATTGATCTGGGTAGAGGCTACATGGGTATAGGCATAGATAAAAACTCACTACCTTTGTACTTAAGGTTTGTACATTTTACTGTATGTAAACTATATTTCAATAAGGCAATAATAAGAAAGCAAGAACCAGAGAATAGCTAGACCCCCATACTGTCTTTACAACAAATTCTTTATTTTTCAGCACAGCCTGACCTAGCCTCTGACCCTTGAAGACAAAAGAACTTGCTCTCAAGCTGTGAGGATCTGGATCTGACAGGCTTCTTGCCAGGGACCACAAAGTAACTGTCGGGCCAAATGGGCAGAGAGAGAGAGAGAGAGAGAGAGAGAGAGAGAGAGAGAGAGTTTTTTTTTATAGGGGGAGAGAGAGAGAGAGAGAGAGAGAGAGAGAGAGAGAGAGAGTGAGAGTGTGTGTGTGTGTGTGTGTGTGTGTGTGTGTGTGTGTGTTCCTATGTATTTATGCACATTTCTGTTTTGACCAGCAAAGTGTGTTTTAAGCTTTTTGAATGTCATTGCCTTTAGGTAGGACAGGCACACTCTTGTATGTGAAGTCTGTCTCTCCATTGTCTGGCCCCTCAGGGCATTTTGCCTCAGGGCCAGCACTTGGGGGATGAAGCTCCAGGCCTGCTTGCTTCACCTCCTCTCTGGTGACCCCTGCTAGCCCCTTGCCCCCACCTGATCCATGTGGGCTCATAGCGCTCCCTGGTATTCCTCACTTGGGACTCTTGGCCCTGCAGGCACTTCACTGGGAGGTTCATGGGCAGGAAGGCATCCCCCTCTCTGTCCCTGTCATCATTCTTCCTGGCTGGACTCCCAGCTCTGTCTGTCCCAAGCTCCCCACAGACATGCTGAGCTGCAGCTGGGGCACCTCACAGCCTTCACCATGCCAAGCCCAAGAAAACAGCTCCTGGGAGGGTCTCTCGTCACGAAGCCAAAGTGCAGACAAACAGCTCAGACCCCATCATCCCTGCTGAAATGGGCTGCAAGGGTGACAATGTGTGATGCCAGAGAGTAAGTCAGAGGCTGGCTGAGCTGGGAAAGCGCTGTATAGCTCAGCAGGGAGGAAATGACGAGTGCTGTGTCAGAGCCTCGTAAACAAGCATGACTTCATGCTTGTCCCGCACACACCCCTCTGAGGTCATGCACACCCCGCCTGTCCCCTGGGCCTGCTGCACACAGGCCCTGACGTCACGGGGCTGCGCACTTTTTGGGGTGGGCCTGTGGCTTGTACAAGGATCGTAGGAATGTGGGCCGCTCCAAGAGGACACACTGGCCCGGCCCCATGAACTGTGGAAGTACCAGTCACTTCTCTGTGCCAAATCTTGGCCTGAGTACCAGGGACACAGGAGGTAGCCCTTGTCCCTGGCTTTCAGGGCCTGGTGCGGAACTCAGCTTTGTAACTATCTCATCACAATACAGAGTGGGCGGCTGGTGGGACAACCCAGCGATGTCCAAGGCCCTGGGGACGCCCAGCAGAAAGAGGGAGTTCTTTTCCCCAGGGGTCAAAGAAAGCTTCTGGGAGGAGGACACTTTTCAGCTGTGTCTTGAAGGAGTTTGCCAAAGAAAGCCAAGGAAAAGGACTCAAGAGGGGAGGTCAGGGAAGGCTGCTAGAAGGGGGAGGGCAGGTGCAGGTGCTGGAGGACTGCTGACCCAGCTGCCTCCGGCTTCCTGCCTTCCGCCTCCCAGAGAGACCCCAGGAGCCTCACAGATTCAGTGCAGTTGAGCATGCCTGGTTTCCTGCCCCCACACGCTCCAGAGCAAGCAGATGTAGGAATGACAAGCGCTGCCCGCCCTCTTGCAGCCCTCCTGTGATGGGGACATCCCTTACCCCCAGGCAGGCCCCTGAGCCCCAGTGGTCCTGACTGGTAGAAAGGCCTCTGTGAGACCTCTGACTGCACCACCCAGGGCCCCCAGATTGCAGAGCTCCCGCAGCCACCCCTCTCCCACGGCTGTAATTTCCAGGTGCTCCCCACCCTGACTGTTCTTTCCCAGTCAGGGGGCAGGCAGCCAACATCTCCTGGGTCAGATCAGGCCCCGATGTGGCTTCAGGTTCCCTGTCTGCGTATGAAGGAGGAGGGTGAGTACCTGGCAGTGTAGCCCCCTACTCTGGGCCTACCCTGCCACCCCTCACCTTACTCCCAGTCATCCTGCTCATGTCCACAGCTGGCTGGCAGGGAGAGCGACTTCCCCCATGCAGGACTGCGGACAGCACCTGCTTGGGGCCACAGCTGGGACATGGTGGAGCTGGGGCTAGAACTCAGAATCTGGCCTGGGAAAGCCCCAGTCTGGCTTGGCCTCCCTGGCACTCTTGGAACATCACCTGGCAGCCTATGCCATGCAGTTAGCAGGTCCAGACACAGCTGTGTGCCAGAGGAGCAAGAAGCTGGGCCTGTGGCTGACCAGGGAGGGGAGCGAGGCCCTTGTCTGAAGGGGTGGCTGCTGCCTGGCTTTAGCCACCTGTGGCTTTGTGGGGCTGCAGTTCACAGGTGGCAGACCACAGTCCCCTTCCACCTTTAAAGACACGCTGGAAATTCAGATTTTAGGCAAATATCTTCTGATATTAAAATGTTGGCAATCAGTTAAAAATGTTAAGGTGCTCTGTGAGGACCAGATAACACAAATCTATGGCCTAGAGTGGCCTCCAGTGACCGTTACACCCTCTGAATCATGCAGCCTTTCATTAAAATTTTGCACCCAATTTATAAATGAGGCTACTGAAGCCCAGAGACCTGCGTGACTGCCCCCATGGGGATCCAGGTCTATACATTCTACCCCACCCGTTGGTCCCCTTGCCAGTCTGGCTGCCTCGCTGAAGGTTTGATAGTGGCTGCAAACCAAACAGCTGCAGCTGCTGCTGCTCCTGCTTGGTGCATGATACAGAGGGCCCTGTCAGAGTCCTGCCAACAATAGACACCTGGAAAGGGGCTTCCAGAGCCAGGACTGGCACTCGGAACAGTCTGCAGGTCCTGGGCCTGTCCCAGGGATCCCGTCAAGGCTGAAATGACAGCAAGGGGACCCACAGCCTGGACCTGTCTCAAGGAGGCTGCCAGGATCACCTTTTTGGGCCTTTCCTATCTGCTGCTCCTGACACACAGGGAAGGGTCCTGAGGACTCCAAGGCCATAGTGTCCCAAGCTGAGCTGTGGCAGCCTCTTGGAACTGAAAGTGCACCTCTTGCCACTTCCCTCGGAGCAAGTTTTGTGCTTCTGGCTGGAACCAGGTGAACAATTCTACCTCCTCCTCATCACTGAAATCGGGAGCACTCATGTTTACATATCACTCATGGTGTGCTATGAACCATGCTAAGCACCTCTCCTGCACCATTTCACACATTCCTAGCTATGGTCTTCTGAGAGAGGTATCATTTTTGTTTTTGTTATACAGATGGGCTGACATTGCCTGTGACAATACTGGAATTTAATGGCAGAATCAATACTGGGACCCAGACCTATCTAGTCTCAGAGTCCTTGCTTATCAACAGTATGTGTCTTCCTTCCCACATAGTCCTGGGTTCAAGTCCCTGCCCCAACTGTCACTCTGTATCCCTGAGCCTTGGTTTCCTCCTCTGTAAATAGGCTAGCAATCCCCATGTGCAAGTTTGTTATCAAGCTGTGAGCAAAGAATTAACACAGCAGGTCTACTTGCTCAATCTTTATATGTCCTTGGGGGAGCCTAGAATCAAGAGTGACCCTTAGCCAATTCCTGGGAATGTGGCCCTCAGAATCTTCTTTTTGCTACTGATTGATGATGTTGTGTATGCCTGGATCAATGGGGCATTGCTGGAAAGTACCATCCAGGATTTTTCTGTGCAAGCATCAGGACAGCTGATGTATTGGGTGGGCCAAAATATTCATTCGTTTTTTTCCGTTAGATGGCTCTAGTAGCACTTAGTTGTCTTTAACTTCAATTGAAACAATTTTGTTAGATTGTATGTGAAAGCTGTCATATCAGCATGCATTTAAAAAAGACATCAAAATAGGTGAATTTTTGTCTAGCCATTTTAATATTGAAGATGGAAGAAAAAAGCAACATTCTCAGCATATTGTGCTTTATTATTTCAAGAAAGGTAAAAATGCAACTGAAATGCACAAAAAGATTTGTGCAGTGTATGGAGAAGGTGCTGTGACTGATCGAACGTGGTTTGCGAAGTTTCGTGCTGGAGATTTCTCGCTGGACCATGCTCCACAGTCGGGTAGATCAGTTAAAGTTGATAGCAATCAAATCGAAACAATAATTGAAAACAATCAATGTTATGCCACTTGGGAGATAGCCGACACCCTCAAAATATCCAAATCAAGCGTTGAAAATCATTTGCACAAGCTTGGTTACGTTTAATCGCTTTGATATTTGGGTTCCACATAAGTTAAGTGAAAAAAACCTTCTTGTCTGTATTTCCACATACGATCCTCTACTTAGACGCGATGAAAACATTCCACTTTTAAAACAAATTGTGACGTGTGATGAAAAGTGGATACTCTATAACCATGTGGAATGGAAAAGATCGTGGGACAAGCAAAATGAACTACCACCAGCCACACCAAAGGCCGGTCTTCATCCAAAGAAGGTGATGTTGTGTATATGGTGGGATTGGAAAGGAGTCCTCTATTATGAGCTCCTTCTGGAAAACAAAACAATTAATTCCAACAAGTACTGCTCCCAATTAGACAAACTGAAAGCAGCACTCGACGAAAATCGTCCACAATTAGTCAACAGAAAACCCATAAACTTCCATCAGGATAATGCAAGACTGCGTGTTTCTTTGATGACCAGGCAATAACTGTTACAGCTTGGCTGGGAAGTTCTGATTCATCAGCCGTATTCAATAGGCATTGCACCTTCAGATTTCCATTGACTTCAGTCTTTACAAAATTCTCTTAATGGAAAAAGTTTCAATTCCCTGGAAGACTGTAAAAGGCACCTGGAACAGTTCTTTGCTCAAAAAGATAAAAAGTTTTGGGAAGATGGAATTATGAAGTTGCCTGGAAACTGGCAGAAGGTAGTGGAACAAAACGGTGAATATGTTGTTCAATAAAGTTCTTGGTGAAAATGAAAAACGTGTCCTTTATTTTTACTTAAAAAACCGAAGGCACTTTTTGTCCCATCCAATATCTGGTTTCTTCTCTGGGATCCTGAGTGTTGGTTGCCAGAGCAGGATGTGCCTATGTGACCAGCTCTCTGTAAAGCCTGGATCCGGAGACTTGAATGGGCTTCTCTGTGCAGAGATACTTCACACAGGTCCCTGTTGTTCTCTGCTACAGAGAAAAGTGTGTCCTATGTAGCCCCAGTGGGGGAAGGACTTGGAAGCCTGAGCCTGACCTTCCTGGACCTTATCTGATTCACATCTTTTTCTTTTTTGCTTTTACTTTGTGTCCTTTTCTGTAATAAACCTAGACATGTGTATAACCTGGTATTGAGTCTTGTGAGTTCTAGGATGGTCTTGAGACCCCTGAAAACAGAAGCTTAGAGGGAAGTTATGTAATGTGTCACCCATGGCTGGAACATGGAGAGGGCCTCAGCAATGGTGGCCGGAATGACCACTTCTGGGACTTCAGCCTGTTTCCAGCTTTTCCTGTTGACTTCATCCTCTCCTCTGACCACTGGTGGGGTTTGACCTTGACCCTCAGCTCTGCTCTTTGCTTTCCTAACTGGATTTAGCATTCACTCCCCCACGACTTCTTCAGAGATTCCACCAGAACATCTCGGATCAGGGCTGGGCCCTGTCCCTGGCTGGGGATACAAAGTGAAGATGGTGACCCACGACCTGATGGGTGAGGTCAGTCAGTTCCACAGCCCAGCCTACCCCTGAGAAGTGATAAGTTGTGTGGCCCAGGCAGGAGAGCAGACCTGCAAGGGAAGGCAAGGGTCCAGAAGGCTGTAAGATTTGAATGAAGCTCTTCCCTTTGCACGTGCTGAGGCCATGTCTTTTCATGGTCTCCTGGGGCCAGTGCTAAGACACTGCTTCCCTGTCCCAGAAGGGGGTCAGTGTAACTGGTTTAGTTCTATGGGGCCAGAGTGCAGGAAATGGAATCAGGCCCTGGGAGGGTGGGGCAGGTCTGGAACCTGCGGAAGAAAGGAAAAAGTATGTGGACAGACAGTAAATATTGTTGAATGAATGAATGGTGTTAAAGTCCACCAGTCAAAGACCACCAGGAATATACAGTCATAGACAGTCTACAGCAAAGGGAGAGCACACATTCTAAAAGGACCATGGGAGCTGGGAGGGACTTGTAGAATGTGGGCTTGTGCTGGGTGATTCTAAGGAGCATTTTGGGGAACGCAGATCAGCTCTAGATTGGATGCAGGGGCAATTTGGCGATTCTTAATAACATTTACTTAGGAGATAGGAGGAACAAAGAAGTTTAGAATTGTCATTAGTAAAGAAGCAGTAGTCACTCAGGGATCCCAAGAGAGGGACAGTTGGTATTTGTGTGGTTGTGTGATTTTCTCTGTCTAGTTCTACCATGTTCATGGGGTGGCCTTGCCTGATTATTGTTGTACTCTACAGAGGTTGTTTGTGTTCAGTTGGGAACAATATAGCCTCTGTGGCAGCTGCCAGCTGCTGGGCCATTTTTCATGTTCTTGGTGCATCATCCAAGTGACTCCATATTTTCCTCTTCTCTGGGGCCACCTTTCTCCACCTCCTTTAATTTCTAGGTGAAATAACCTAGGATGGCCCCTGCTGGCATATTTCTGAGAATTCTTAGGCGGTATGGACTCATTTTGGAAATTGGTGGCCCACCATGAATCACACTTCTCAGCGTGCATATCTTGCGCTGTCCATTTCCTCAGAATGTGGGCTGAGCCTGTGACTTGTTTTAACAAACAGAATAAATCAGAAGTGACTCTGGGCCAGTGACAGTCCTGAGTCTGAAGAAGGCCTTTCTACTTTTACACTCTTGAGAGCTGGATGTAAGAAGTCCGGCTTTCCTGCTGGAAAGCCTACTGGGAAAGACCACATGGAGGGAAGGAGGAGGAACAAGGAACCGGACAACAGTGAGAATGGAGGCTTCAGAAGTATGATCGCAGCTGAGCCAGACCTGCCAGTTCCTGGCAATTTGAGCCATACTAACTGAAGCCCCATCAGATGAATGAAGAAGCCATCCTGAATATTTGGCCTCAGCAGACATCATGTGGAACTGTGCTCTGTCTGAACTCCTGATCCTCGTGGCCTTTATTTTCCTTTGATGAAGGTGTGGGAACAATATTTTGCTGTATCTTAACATTCTCTTAACTTTCTCTTACTCTACCATAGAAATGGTGGAAATGCAGTGATGGATTGTAGCTGGCTCTGGCCTCAGATATGGAGGCTGTGAGGAATAGTGCATTCTACAACAAACAGGTGAATGCATGCCCCAACTAAGCACAGCCCTGCTTGGCCTTAGGTGTCAGTTGCCAGGTGGAAATGAGGACCACGGCTGCCCAGCTTTCAATCTGTCAAGAGAGGTTAGCGATTTCAGTGCATGTGAAATCTCCCAAGTTTTAAATTCTGACTCAACATGTTTTTTAAACTCTGTATATATACCCTTCCTCCAAAGGCAAAAAAAAAAGGAAAATCTACCTGCAGGTTTATTTTGGCTTGTGGTTTATCATTTTGTAGCCTCTCATGTAGAGCAATGCTCCTCAACACTTTTACTATTAGAAAGTATTTTCATTAAAAAAAAAAAAATCAAACATTTCATGCTCCCTGCGTAGTAGGAACTCTTAGTTTTTTGTTGCTGTGTAAAATATGAGCCCAAAGTTTAGTGGCTTAAAACAACATGTATTTATTATCTCACAGTTACTGTGGGTCAGGAATCAGGTGTGGCTTATCTGGTGTCACTGACTCAGGGATACTTACAAAACTGTGGTCAAGGTGTCTGAAGGCTTGACTGGGGAAGGATCCACTTCCAAGCTCACACATATGGTTTTTGGCAGAACCTGTGGGCTGTTAGCCTGAGGACCTCAGTTTCTCACTGGCTGTGGGCCTGAGGCCATCCTCAACTCCTTAGCACGTTGGCCTCTTCATAGGGCAGCTCACAACACGGCAGCTGGCTTCACCAAAGAGAGCAAAAGAAAAAAATGCCAGTGAAAGAGAGTGTGTGAGCAAGATGATGTCACCTTCTTTTACAGCCTGATCTCAGAAATGACATGCATCACTTTTTCTGTGTTCTATTTTTTAGGAGCATATCACTATGACCAGCCCTCCCATTAAGTGAGCTACAGGACTGTTCTCACACCCAAATTCACCAGGCAGAGACGAGAACCAAAAGTGACAGTGACCACCAGTCACTGCAGATCCAGAGAAGGGCCAGAGCTTGCTCCCACAGCCATTGTCATGGGATAGAGGCTGATGTCTCAAAGCACCCTGCCTCTTGGGGGCTAGCCAGCCACCATCACTGGGATTCAACCCAAGGTCTCTTCTGGCAAGGTGGAAGCAAGTGATTATCACAACACAACAACTATATAGTTGACCCTTGAATAATGCAGGGGTTAGGGGTCCAGTGGAAAACTGGCTTATAACCTTCTAGCTGGACCTTTTTTTCCAAGGTTCCACAGCTGTGGATTCCACCGACTGAAGATTGGTACATATTTGCTGAAAAAATCCAGGTATAAATGGACCTGTGCAGTTCAAACCCACGTTGTTCAAGGGTTAAAGGTAGTGGGGTGGGAGATGGTGGGGCACACCCACGCACTTTCGGAGTAAGTACACATTAAGGCAACATTTTTGGATGTCAAAACATATTATGAGATTTAAACCTACGCCTTGTCTTGTTATCTCACCTTCTCTGAGACTCAAGCATGAAGACAAATCAGAAGATCACACAACATTCATTTTAAATGATCTCACTTTTTTGTTATAAAGCAGAAACTAACACACCATTGTAAAGCAATTATACCCCAATAAAGATGTTAAATAAATAAATAAATAAACGGAGGAAAAAAAATGATCTCACTTTTGTTTATAAATAAATGTATATGATATTTAAGTATATTCATATGATTGTCTCTAGGAGGTAAAATTATATGCAAATTTAATTTTTATCTGCATATTCTATGATGAAAATGAGTTACTTTTGTATTAAGAAATTATTTTACAAACACATATGTAGATTGTAGCAGTTTACTATTTAAAAACCACACATTAGAAGCATTTAAAATATTCAAGACTTGGGTTAAATAATTATGATATAGCCATACAATAAACCTTTACGTGGTCATTAAAATTGTGCTTGCAAAAAATTTTTTAAAAGTTTTTAGCAGCACAGAAAAAATTTTTAAAGTTTTTAACAACACAGGGAAATCCTTATAAAATAAAAAATTAGGTATAATTTCATTTACACATTAAAATTTGGCTCCAATTGCAATGTGTGGAGGGTGGGGGTTTTCCCCACACCACCAAGCAATTCTCTGACAGCAACTGGGCGTCCTACAATTCAATTCAATTCTGAAACTATCTACCTGGAAATAGATTCCACAGGTTAAGAGCTCAGTCCCTCCAAACTACCCTCTGCTTCAGATGCCAGTTCCCAGTCTAGGTTGTTACCGGTACTTCTGACTGATTGGCTGCCATGCCACTTGTTGCAATGACCCCCTCCTTGGGCTGGATTAATTTGCTAGAAGGGCTCACAGAACTCAGTAAACTTGTTTACTCACTAGACTACGAGTTTATTACAAAGGATTTTAAAAGATACAAATCAACAGCCAATGAAGAGATACACAGGGGAGGTCCCAAATGAAGGAGCTTCTGTCTCCATAGAACTCAGCATGGTCACGCAGGAAAGTGTTCTGGTTCACTAACCTGGAAATTCTCCAAACCCCCTCACCTTTTGGGTTTTTATGAAGGCAGCATTACATAGGCATAGTTGATTAAACATTGGCTACTGGTGACTGATTCAACCTTCAGTCCCTCTTCCCTCCCTGGAAATCAGGAGTTGGGACTTAAAGTTCCAGCCCTCTTCCAGTTGGGTCCCTTGGCAACCAGCTCCCATCATTAGGTGCTTTCCAAAAGTCACCTCATTAACATAAACACAGTTGAGATGGAAAGGTACTTGTTATGAATAACAAGAAACCCATTTCAGCTTTATGAATCTGTTTTCAGGAACTGAGGACCAGAAGTCAAATATTTTAACAAAAGATGCTCCCATTGCTCTTATCATTCAGAAAATTCCAAGGGCTTTGGGAGCTGTGAGCCAGGAACCATGGACAAATATACTTTGATCATCATCTGAATGACCAAATACATATTTCTTATAAATCACAGTACTGAACATATGAAGTCAGTTGGACTCAATTTACGTAATCAAATCAACACAGTTGAGGCCACAAATACCAAATGTCTGGCATGCAGTACACACTCTACCAATATTGTGTCAATTAATCCATTTCTCCAGCCAAATCAATTAACTGGTCTGGGCAATTGGTTTGTGGGAGGCTGGATTTGACTGGGGGAGGCTGATTGGGTCATCTGATTGGGGTTTGAAATGCCAGTTTGTTAGATTACCTGTATTTGATTGCCTTTGTTTGAATATTTTGAGTGATTCATGCAAATTGTGGTTAGACAGGAATGTTAGTTTATATATGCCTAGGAACATACACTGAAAGAAATCCACCAAAGGGTAATAGTGGTTATCTCTGGATGATGAGATTGTGATAATTATATTTTATTTTTTATACTTGTCATAGATACTATCTTGTTCCTACTTTTTTACTCTCTTTTGCCTGTGAGATGTCTCTGCCCATTGACTGTGACTCTACAGTGCCTCCCGCTAGGACAAGCATACTACCCAGCCCCACTGACATTGAACATGACATTGACTTGCTCAGCCAATGGAGTGTGGGCACAAGTGACTTGTACAATGTCAGAGTAGAAACTTTAAAAGCCACTGTGTAGTTTGGCCAGATCTGTTTTTCTTGCTATGAGAAGAGCATGTCGCAATGGGACTGATCCTTCAGCCTGCATCCTGGAGTGAAGATACATAGAACAGAGCCTGCTGACCCACTGCCAATATAAAACATGAGTGAGAAATATTGATAAATCTTTGTTACTGTAAGCCACTGAGATTTGGGGGATCATTTGTTACTGTAGCATATCTCAGTGAAAGCTGACTAATTCTTTCTACAAGTGATATGCATGAGATTTATAATCAGTTTCTAAAGTTATTAAAATACATATTACTCTCTAGGTATTTAGTGTTTTATTCTAAATCTTTTTATCTGTCCAGAGTCTGTGTTATGAAAAAAAGCCGTGGATAGTCTCACTAAATTAGAGTTTGATCGACCACAGGGGTCTGAAATTTATCTGAGAATAATTCAAGTAAAGTAAAAGTTGTTCTGAGACCTTCTGCCAGCCTGACCCTATGAGGATGCTCAGAAGGAGTCTGCTGGCCCTGAGTGGAGCTGAAGATGGTCAAGAAGCAAGACGTAGGTATTAGAGGTTGGCATTATTTCTGCTTGCCCAGTACCCTCCCCACTTCTGGTAAAAATGGCCTTGTTTTTCCACAAGGAAGCAGCCCTCCTCTACAGTCAGCCCCAGAGGTCTGATGGGCTGACCCACTTCCCCCACTTCAGGGCTGAGTGTGTAACCTAGACCTGGCCAGTCAGAGCAGTGAGACCTCCTGGCCTTGGCAACTGGCTCAGGGAGTCATATAGCCCTCAGCAAGCTGTAATACTATGTGTTTAAAAACCACTTTATTCTCCTCCTGTGCCAGCTCTGGCCAGTGGAATACGGGCAGAAGTGATGGATGCCACTTTTAGGCCTGCACCCTAACACATCTCTCACATGGGATATTCTCTCTTTTGCCTTTCCCTGATAACCATAAAGTCTCACATTGAAAACGGTCACAAAATGGGAGGAGCCTGGACACCTTGGTGACTTAGAGCAAAGCCCCCATCCCTCAAACATGTTGGACTGTAATATAAATAAGGAGTGACTTCAGGATTTACATGTTACCATGGCAAAGTCTAGCCTACTCTGACAAATATATGACCCAAACCCAGGCCAGACTATTAGAATTAGAGTCAGCTCTAAGGACTCTAGCTTGGAAAGAGTTACTCTCTTTTCCTGGAATTGCTAAGCTACTATAGGATCTAAAACCTGGAATGCTAAGCCCATCATTCATTCATTCATTCCACAAGTTTTTCTTGAACCCCTAAAATACTCCTGGCACCAGTCTAGTCTCATAAGCCAGGGCTACACAGTGGGGAACAGCAAGTCTGAGAATCAGGCTAACAGAAAAAAGCCAAGCTGAGAAACTGATTTAGACTGCTGGATCCACCCATATCTGTAACTACTTGCACTCTTTTTCTTAAACCATTTTTAGTGGGGTTTCTGACACTTGCATGTAATAAGTCATAACTAATTCAAGGGTAGTCCTGAAAAGGAAGCAATGTCACAGGTCTGTGTTGTCATCCAGATGGGCTCTTAGAGATAGGGTGCAGATATCAGCCCAGACAGAGCTTGCCAGAGCAGTCCGGTGGGCACACAAATGATATGGTGTGCAGGACTGGGCATGCCCTGGGTCACTGGAACACAGCCTCAAGGATGGGGGAGGGAAGAGCAGCCCTGGCACCAAAACTGCACCAAGATTTGCTATGACGCCCAGCCAGTGTTCTGACTGCTCAGGTCAGCTCCGCCAGCACTGACCTTGCTCCTGACCTCAGGCTTTCAGGCCGCTCTTTCCTGGGCTATGACTGACTGTGGGCTTGGATTTGACAAAAATCTGCAAGTCAAAACTGGAAGGGACAAAAATAAAAGTCAATTCAATTGCATCTAGCACATGCTTTTAGTGCTCCTACTGTATTCCATTTTCATTGCTGGTTTGGAAAAACTGTCTTAAACACTTTCTGCATGTTAAGGACTTTATCCTTTCTCCCTCCCTCCCTCCCTTCCTTCCTTCCTTCCTTCCACCCTTCCTTCCTTCCTTCCTTCCTTCCTTTTTTCCTTTCTTCCTTCTTTCCTTTCTGCCTTTATTTTATTCAACAGTAACTGTACATAATCTCAGCCAGGCCCTGCGCTCTGTAGTGATCACTGAAAGATCAGTGGGACATAGGGGCTCTGGATTCACAGAAAGTGTGCTAGTTGTCAATGCTGTTTACTAACTATTTTTAGCTCTTCATCTTCTGGGAAGATGGTAGGGTCACACTTCCTCCCCTCCTTGTTTGAGTAGATTTGAATGACTAATGAGTCAGACAAATGAGTTTGTGAATTTAATTGCTTATGCAGGATCTGCTAAAGCTCTTCTTCCCACTGTTATGGTGACTATTAATATTTCAAATGATGCCTGCTTCTTCAGCCTGAGTCATGGAGACAGAAAATATGGAGCAGAACCCATACATAACCCATTATAAACATGTAACATGAGAAAGAAATAAACTTTTGTTGTTATAATTCACTAAGAGTTTAGGGTTCTTTGTTATTTCAGCATGGCCTTCCCTATCCTGACTGATACACACATTTGCCAAAGTATGTAACATTGAGTAGCATTCACGACAGAGATACTTCCATAGGGTAGCTCCACAGCTATACCAAGAATACCTCCTCAGAAACACTGGGCTCCTCCCTGGTTATAAGTCTTCTCTCCTGTTAGGGCCTCTGCCTGCGTGCTTCTGCTCTTCCCACAGCAGATTGCAACCGACTTCTCATCAGTCTGCCTGGGGTCTGACTTCTGGACTGAGAAGACCTGGGCAGGATTACCTGCCAACAGTTGGGCCTCTCTGAAGATGTATTAGTTTCCAGGGCTGCTGTGACAAATTGCCACAAACAAGAGATATTTATTCTCTTGCAGTTCTGGAGGCCAGAAAACCAAAACCAAGGCCAAACAGGGCCCACTCCCCTCTGAGGTTCTAGAAGAGAATCCATTCTTTGCTTCTTCTAACTGTTGGTTGGTGATATCTTCCTTGGCTTGTGGCCATGTGACTCCAATATCTGCCTCCATGTTCATATCACCTACTCCTCTGTGTCTGTCTCCTCTTCTGTGTGTCTCTTATAAGGTCGTTTGTCATTGGACTTAGGGCCCACCCAGATAATCCAGAATGAGCTCCTCATCTCATGATCCTTAACTTAATTACATCTGCAAAGACTCATTTATCCAAATGAGGTCACATGCACAGGTTCTAGGGATTTGGTCATAGACATATCTTTTGGGGGTCCACCAGTAAAACCCTACATGTGTCCCTAATCCCAAAGAGCGGGGTAAGGGAATGTCAGAGCCTAAGACAATGACTCTTTTGTTTGGTTTTTACATTTTTATTTTAACGGAATGTTTAGGGAATATAAAATAGACAGTGAAAAGTAAAATAAGCAAAGCCTCAGGACTCTATTGCTTGAAAGAACATGGGCCAGCATCTGCACTAGTTCTCTTCTTTCCACCTGAGTAGACGTGGTGTCCAGGGCTGGAATGAGAATGTTCACATTATCAGGGTGCTGTCTTTTCCCCACAACAGTACTTCATGTGAACTCTCCATCTGTCCAAATAGTCCAAAACTTATGCCTTAGAAATGATTCTGACTACTGAATGTGAGTTCATTATTACATGGGTTATTTTAAGAGTGCTTGATGATTTTTTTTCTAATTTTACAAGCAATAATGCTCATTAGAGAAATGTTGGAAATGACCAAAAAGTGTATAAGAAACCTCCCCAAATCCTACCATCCAGAATTAATTGGTAAGATTTTGTTAAATATCCTCTCAGTATTTACTCCAACCATATATTTGTTGCACTTTGTTCCCAAACCAGATTGGGGACATAGGTTCTGGTGAAGATGGAATAAGCACACTATCGTACCCCTCCACTAAATGCAATGAAAACTTTGGACAGAATGAGTGGAGCAGCTTGAGGATTCTGAAAAACAAATGAGATGCCCAGTTTCCAGCCTGGAATGTAAGGAGCTTGGAAGCCATCACTCCACCCGAATGGCAAAAAGTTAAACAAACTGAAAAATCAACAAGTCTTCTTAGATCTGTCAGAGAAATGAGGTCATAGGGCAAACCACTGTCCCCCAAATTAGACAGACAGACAGGTTGATACACAATCACAAATTATCAGAGTAGAAACTGCAGAGCAGAAACCTACAGAGGAACCAGCTCCTGAGTTACAAATGACAAGTTGGAAGCACCGTGTGGACAAGTCTGAGAGTTGAAAGCTCCAGGCAAACCAGTCTTGCGGGCTGGGGGTGGGGGTGGGGTTACCCATACTTTTGTGAGTTTTACCTCCAGGTAAAATATCAGTGAATATCAGAGAAAAGTCCCCTTGCGCTTCCTGCAGAGAGAGGGAAAAGTAAACATTTAAAAATATGTCAGAACTCTCTGTTCTTCTTAAAAGGCCTGTCCTCAAGTGTAATTATTTTACCAGAGCCTTACCTATTAGAGTTATCTGACTGACCTGGGGGAAGGAAAATACCTATTATCATCTCCCTTTAAGCCTTCTACCTGGGAGAAGAGAAATACCCAATTCTATTCCTCTCTAGTCATTCTGTCCTACCTAAGGCAGTGAAAAACTGAGAAGGACTTGTGAAGTTCACAGCCAGTGGCACAGGCTCACTTAAAGACTGAGACCTAATCATAAGACTATGAAACACTTCCCTCTCCCCTCACACCTTACTACCACATTATTAAAGGCCTATTTACCAGATTCTCTTTTACCTAGTACATCATGTCTGGCTTTCAACAAAAAAGATTACAAGGCATACTAAAAGGCAAAAACACAGTTTGAAGAGATCAGACCCATACTCACTCAGATATGGCAGAGATATTGATATTATCATACTGAGAATTTAAAGCAATTATGATTAATATGCTAAGGGCTTGAAAGGAAAAAGAGGACAACATGCAAGAACAGATAGGCAATGTAAGCAGAGAGATGGAAATTCTAAGAAAGGGTAAAAAAGAAATGCTTGTGATGGAAATTGCTGTAACAATAATGAATGATTTTGATGAGCTCGTCTGTAGACTGGATGTAACTGAAGAAGGTATCTCTGAGCTTGAGAATATGTCAATAGAAACTTCAAATACTGAAAAGAAAAGAGAAAAAATACTGAAAAAAATGGAACATAAAATTCAAGAACTGTGGTACAAACTATAAGAGGTGTAACATATATGTAGTGAGAATACCCAGAGAGTGGTCAAGATGGCAGAATAGGAGGACCTGGGGTTCACTTCCCCACAAATACATCAAGAATACATTTACAAGTGGAACAATTCACACAGAGCACCTGCTGAACACTAGCAGAGGACCAGACACCTAAAAGGACAAGAAAAGATCCCTGCATAACAAAGGAGAGAAAGGAGAGAAAGGAGAGAAGGAGACAGGAGAGAAAAAGAAAAAAGGAAACAGGATGGGACCCGTCCCCCTGTGGGGCAGCTGAAGGAGAGGAGAAGTTACAGCAGATGGGGAAGCCCCCACACCAGGGTGCAATATGATGAAATGGCTGGGGGTGGTGGTGGATTATTGACATTATTAATGATATTTTTGCTGGATATTTTTGTCAGCAAAATAATGTCAATATTTTAATATTGACATTAACTCACACAGGACAATACAATCAACAGACTCCATCCCAGAGGTGACACAGATGCTGCTCCAAGAAAACTTTAAAGCAATGATTATATTCATGCTCCAGGAGGTAAGGACGAACAACTTTTGAAATGGATGGAAAGAAAGTCTCAGTGGATAAATAAAAGATACTAAAAAGAACTAAGTGGAAATTTTAGCTTTGGAAAATGCATTAGCCAAAATAAAGAAGTTCCCTGATTAGAAAAGGAGTCACTGAACCTGAAGATAGATCAGTAAAATTTATCCAAAATGAACAACAGAGGAAAAATTGTAGAAAAAATGAATAGAGTCTCCAGAACTTATGAAGAAATATCAAAAGGTCTAACATTTATGTCATCACAGTCCCAAAAGGAGAGGAGAAACAATGTAGAAAAAATATTTGAAAAATAATGGCTGAAAACTCCCCAAGTTTGGGAAAAAAAAAAAAAAAATCAAGAAGCTAAGTGAATCCCAGACAGGAAAAACTTAAAGAAATTCACACCCAGATACATTATAATCAAACAGCTGAAAACTTATGTAGGGAAATATGTAGAGAAATATGTACATATACACACTAGCTGAGAGAAATAAAAATTCAAATGACTGCAGATTTTACATTAGAAACCATAGAACACAGAAGGTCATGGAAAGAATATTTTTATGCTGTTAGAGAGGCTGTCAACATTGAATTTAAGATCCAGCAAAAATATCCTTTAGGAATGAGTTGAAATAAAGACATTATCAGAGGAAGGAAAATTAAGATAATTTGTTGCCAGCACTGAAACAATTGCTAAAGGAATTTCTTCAGGCAGAAGAAAAATGAAATGAAACCTGGAAAAAAATGAAATGAAACCTGGAAAATCAGAAATAAAGTAAGAGTAACAGAAATGGTAAATACCTGGGTAAACATAATAGGCTATTCTCTTAGTTTCTTTAAAATATGTTTGATGTTAAAAGTAAAAATTATAGTATTGCCTGATGGGGTTTCAATGTATGTAGATGTAGATGTAATACGTAAGACTACAATGTAAAGGGAGAAGATATGGTGACGTTTTCTATATTTTACTTGAATTTAAAATATTACTTCTGGGCTTCCCTGGTGGTGCAGTAGTTAAGAATCTGCCTGCCAGTGCAGGGGACACAGGTTCGATCCCTGGTCCAGGAAGATCCCACATGCTGCAGAGCAACTAAGCCCATGCACCACAACTACTGAGCATGCACTCTAGAGCCTGTGAGCCACAACTACTGAGCCCATGTGCCACAACTACTGAAGCCCATGCACCTAGAACCTGTGCTCCTCAACAAGAGAAGCCACCGCAGTGTGAAGCCTGCACACCAAAACAAAGAGTAGCACCTGCTCTCCGCAACTAGAGAAAACCCGAGTGTTAGCAATGAAAACCCAACAACGAAGACCCAATGCAGCCAAAAATAAATAAAAATAGATAAAAAATAAATACATTTTTTTAAAAAGAAAAAAATTACTTTAAAAATTTAAAAAATAAAATATTGATTCTGAGTAGACTGTGAAAAGCTAATTATATGTATCATAATCCCTAGAGTTACCACTAAAAAATCTATACAAAGACATATATAAGATAAATTAAATAAATATATTAAAATGGAATACTAAACATTTTCCAAATAATCCAAAAGATGGCACCTGTAGGCCAAAACCTCACTGTCTTAATTACTGAAGCTTTAGTATAAATCTACAAAACAGGGTTAGCTCTTCAACTTTGTTCTTTCCCAAAGTTGTTTTGACTATTCTAGGTCCTTTGCATTTCCATATGAATTTTAGAATCAGCTAGTTGATTTCCACAAAGATGTCTCCTAGAATTATGAACGAGATTGCACTGAATCCCTAGACCAACTTTGGGAGAATTGACATATAACAATATAGAGTCTTCTAATCCATGAACAAAGTATGGCTCTCCATTTATTTTATTTACATATTCTTTAATTTTCAGAAATATTTATTAGCAGAGTCAATATATATGTTTTTCACATCTTTTTTCAGATGTCATATTTTAATGCCATTTTAAATATTTGTTTTTATCTTTAATATCTGATTTTTCAATCCTAGTATGTAGAAACATAATTGATTTTTGTATATTGACTTTGAATTCTGCAACCTTGCTAAACTCATAAGTTCTGGTAGCTAGTAATTTTATATATTTCATCAGATTTTCATAGGGGATCATGTCATCTGTGAATAAAGTCAGTTTTTCTTCTTGTTTCCCAATTTGGATGACTTTTATTCCTTTTTCATGCCTCATTGAACTGCTTAGAATCTCCAGTACAATTTTGACTCTTGAGTGTGAACATTCTTTTCTTGTTTCTGATCATAGGGGGAAAGCATTCAATCTTTCATTATGATGTTAGCTGGAGGTTTTTCATTGAGTTAAGGAAGTTCTCCACTATTCCTAGTTTGAGATAGTTCTTATCAGGAATGGATGTTGGATTTTGTCAAATGCTTTTTCTCCATTTATCGAAATGATCATATGGTTTTTCTTTTTCAGTTTCTTAATATGTTGTACTAGTTTCCCAATATGGTGTACTAGTTTCCCAGGGTTTCTATAACAAATTACCACAAACTTGGTGGCTTAAAAACACAGAAATTTAGTCTCTTACAGTAATGCAGTCTAGAAGTCTGAAATCAAGGTGCCAGCAGAGCCATACTCACACTGTAGGCTCTAGGGAAGGATCCTTCCTTGTGTCTTCTAGCTTCTCAAGGCTCCAGTAGTTCATTGTGTAGTGGCTGGATAGCTCCAATCTCAGCACACCTCTATCTTCACATAGCCTTCTACATGTTTGTTATGTGTGACCTCTCTTCTCTTCTTATAAAGATACCAGTCATTGGATTTAGGGCTCACCCTAAACCCAGGAGGATTTCGTTTCAAGTCCCTTAACTAATTACATCTGTAAAGTACTTCCAAATAAGGTCACATTCTGAATTTCTGAGTGGACATGAATTTTAGGAGACAATATTTCAACTCACTACATGTGACCAAATACATTGTTTGATTTTTGAATGTTGAATCAAACTTACAATTCAACACCCATTTATGATAAAAACCCTGCAGAACATAGGCATAGAGGGAACTTTCCTCAACATAATAAAGGCCATATATGACAAACCCACAGCCAACATCGTCCTCAATTGTGAAAAACTGAAAGCATTTCCACTAAGATCAGGAACAAGAAAAAGTTGCCCACTCTCACCACCCTTATTCAACATAGTTTTGGAAGTTTTAGCCACAGCAATCAGAGAAGAAAAGAAAAGAAAAGGAATCCAAATCGGAAAAGAAGTAAAGCTGTCACTGTTTGCAGATGACATGATACTACACATAGAGAATCCTAAAGATGCTACCAGACAACTACTAGAGCTAATCAATGAATTTGGTAAAGTAACAGGATACAAAATTAATGCACAGAAATCTCTGGCATTCCTATACACTAATGATGAAGAATCTGAAAGTGAAATTAAGAAAACACTCCCATTTACCATTGCAACAAAAAGAATAAAATATCTAGGAATAAACCTACTCATTAGAGAAATGCAAATCAAAACTACAATGAGATATCATCTCACACTAGTCAGAATGGCCATCATCAAAAAATCTACAAACAATAAATGCTGGAGAGGGTGTGGAGAAAAGGCAACCCTCTTGCATTGCTGGTGGGAATTGGTACAGCCACTATGGAGAACAGTATGGAGGTTCCTTAAAAATCTACAAATAGAACTACCATATGACCCAGCAATCCCACTACTGGGCATATACCCTGAGAAAACCAAAATTCAAAAAGAGTCATGCACCAAAATATTCATTGCAGCTCTATTTACAATAGCCAGGACATGGAAGCAACCTAAGTGTCCATCAACAGATGAATGGATAAAGAAGATGTGGCACATATATACAATGGAATATTACTCAGCCATAAAAAGAAACGAAATTGAGTTTTTTGTAGTGAGGTGGGTGGACCTAGAGTCTGTCATACAGAGTGAAGTAAGTCAGAAAGAGAGAGACAAATACTGTATGTTAACACATATATACGGAATCTAAGGGGAAAAAAATGCCATGAAGAACCTAGTGGTAAGATGGGAATAAAGACACAGACCTACTAGAGAGTGGACTTGAGGATATGGGGAGGGGGAAGGGTAAGCTGTGACAAAGTGAGAGAGTGGCGTGGGCATGTATAAACTGCCAAACGTAAACTCGATAGCTAGTGGGAAGCAGCCGCATAGCACAGGGAGATCAGCTCGGTGCTTTGTGACCACCTAGAGGGGTGTGATAGGGAGGGTGGGAGGGAGGGAGATGCAAGAGGGAAGAGATATGGGACCATATGTTTATGTATATATAAAGTTTCTGCTTTATTATAAAGCAGAAACTAACACACTATTGTAAAGCAATTATACTCCAATAAAGATGTAAAAAAAAACCAAAAAAAACTTACCTTCTTGGGCTAAACCCCAATAAGGCTAAACCCCCCATTGGTCATGATATGTTAATATTTTATTGTTAAATTGGATTTGCTAAACTTTTGTTTAAGAATCTTGCATCTATATTGATAAGGAATTTTTGTCTGGAGTTTTATTTTCTTGCAATGTCTTTGCCTGGTTTTGGTATCAGGATAATACTGGCCTAATGAAGTAGTTGGGAAATGATCTCTTCATTTCAATTTTATGGAAGCACTTGTATAGAATTGCTATGACTTCTTTCTTAAATGTTTGCCATAATTCCCCAGTGAAACCATGTGGGCCTGCAGTTTTCTTTGTGGGAACTACAAATTTAATTTCTTTAATGAATATAGTGCTATTTGGATTATCTATTTTTTCTTGAGTTAGCTTTGGTAGTTTGTGGCTTTCAAGGAATTTGTGTACTTCATCTAGGTTTTCAAATTTATAGACATAAATTTTTTTCATAATATTCATTTATTACTCTTCAAATACCTGTAGAAATCACTAATGATGTAAGCTCTCTCATTTCTGTTATTGGTATTTGAGTCTTCTCTTCCATTCTAATCAGTTTGGCTAGAAATTTATTAACTTTATTCCTCTGATCTATTGTTATTTTTTCACTTTATTGATTTCCCTTTGATCTTGATTATAACCTTTCTTTTTATTTTTGTTTAATTTGCTCTCCCTTTTCTAGTTTCCTCTTAAGTACTGCTCTACCTGCATCCCACAAGTTTTGATATGTTGTGCTTTCATTTTTATTCAGTTTTCAAAATCCTTTCTAATTTTCCTTTTGATTTATTCTTTCACATATGGGTTATTTAGAATTGTTCTATTGAGTTTCCAAATAGTTGGAGATTTCCCAGATATCTTTCTATTGTTGAATTCTAATTTAATTCCATTGTGGTCAGAGAACATGGTTTGTATAACTTAAATCCTTTTAAATTTATGAAGACATGAATCTCAAGGGTATTATATTGAATGAAGTTACACTCAAAAGGTTACAAACTATACCAAAACCAGACAAAGATGTCACAAAGAAAGAAAACTACAGGCCAATATCACTGATGAACATAGATGCAAAAATCCTCAACAAAGTACTATCAAACAGAATCCAACAGCACATTAAAAGGATCATGCACTATGATCAAGTGGGGTTTATCTCAGGAATGCAAGAATTCTTCAGTATATGCAAATCAATCAATGTGATACACCATATTAACAAACTGAAGGAGAAAAACCATATGATCATCTCAATAGATGCAGGGAAAGCTTTCAACAAAATTCAACACCCATTTATGATAAAAAACCTGTGGAGAACAGTATGGAGGTTCCTTAAAAAACTAAAAATAGAACTACCACATGATCCAGCAATCTCACTACTGGGCATATACCCTGAGAAAACCATAATTCAAAAAGAGTCATGTACCAAAATGTTCATTGCAGCTCTCTTTACAATAGCCAGGACATGGAAGCAACCTAAGTGCCCATCAACAGATGAATGGATAAAGAAGATGTGGCACATATATACAATGGAATATTACGCAGCCATAAAAAGGAATGAAACTGAGTTATTTGTAGTAAGGTGGATGAACCTAGAGACTGTCATACAGAGTGAAGTAAATCAGAAAGAGAAAAACAAATACCGTATGCTAGCACATATACGTGGAATCTAAAAAAAGAAAAAAATATTGGTCAGAAGAACCTAGGGGGGGAAGGATACAGGGAGAGGGAAGGGTAAGATGGGATAAAGTGAGAGAGTGGCATGGACATATATAAACTACCAAACGTAAAATAGATAGCTAGTGGGAAGCAGCCGCATAGCACAGGGAGATCAGCTCGGTGCTTTGTGACCACCTAGAGGGGTGTGATAGGGACGGTGGGAGGGAGGGAGGTGCAAGAGGGAAGAGATATGGGGACATATGTAGATGTATAACTGATTCACTTTTTTATAAAGCAAAAACCAACACAACATTGTAAAGCAATTATACTCCAATAAAGATGTCAAAAAAAAGAAAAAGGATACAAACTGTAATGATTCATTTCTATGACATTCTGGAAAAGACAAAACCATAGGAAGAGAGAACAGATAAGTGGTGGCCAGTAGTTAAGTACAGAGGCTGGGTTTTCTACAAGGGGGGTGGTGTGGGGGTGTTTTTTGGGGGTGACAAAACTATTCTCTACTCTAATTTTGCTTGCGGCCAGACTTCCCCAAAGCTGGAAGCTGAACTCCCTCCTCCAATTACCTAGATATTAAACATGTCCTTATTTGACCCCTATGTGTGGGACTTGGCTGGGCAGTGTGGGGAACAAAGGAGGCCTATGCCCTGCCGCTTGTGGGGCATCAAACATGATTAAGTAGAGAAGCAGGGCATAAACACCACAGTATCCCAGTCTGATGTACCAAAGCCATGACTCTACATTCCATAGCTTGTGTTGATATTTGACCTGAGACTTGTGATGCAGAACCCCTGTCAAGCCACTCTCAGGTAAAATTTTTCCAATTCTGTAATTTCTCAACCACCTCATGTTTTAAAACCAGTGCATTCATAGTTCTTCTCCCACCCTTCGGCCAGAGTGGCATCTAACTTCTAGGGTGCAGAGGTGATGGAGAGGAACTGATTTCAAGATGCCTACTGCAGTAGCCACTTTGGTTCCTCAGCCTTGGTGCCTTCTGCAGCTTTTGGGCCGCCCACACTCCCACACTGACCCAGCCACATCCCGCTTCATTTGGTGCTGCTCACGCAGGCCTACCTACGCCCTAATCCCTCCTGGAGCCCAAGAACTCTGAGTAGTTGCCCACATGTCTCCCTAGAGGCTGCACTCAGGCCCAGAGCGCTTGCTGCTCTCTGGTCTGCAGTGCTAGACTTGACCTTCTTGGTGGACTCCCAGGTCCTTGGACTCATCTGGGAAGCAAGACCAGGTGTCCTCTCTCTCAGTTCTGGCCCAGCCTGTGCTCTGGGTAGCCCCCAGGGAGGTGGGGGAAGTTGAAATCAGGGTCCCTTCTCAGAGGCTCATACCAGCTGGTCTCAACTATACTTGCCTACATCCCCAGGAGGCTCCATACCTGCCTGGGAGACCTGGCCTCCTCAGCATCCCGCCCATTAAGGGCTCACACTCTGCTTTGGAATTGAACATCTTCTGTCTTTTGTAACTGAAGGCCTTGCTCTAAGAACCATGGATGATCCTAGCCATTGTTTTGAGAAGTCCCGCAGTAAGTACCTGAATGAGCCCTGTGACTTCATTTGGTCATTTCTCCAGGAAACACCCGCCTCAGAAGGCCATGAAGATAGACAGCTGCAGCACTGCCTGAACAAAAGATAGGCAGGGAGCAGGAAATACAGAGGAAAAAAATCCCAGTTATTCTGCCAAAGTGGTTTTGGAGACAATCAGTCAGAAATAGGTTTGAATACCTTACCTACTTCCTAACTTTGTGACCCCAGCAGCTTCCTAATCCTTAATCCTTGGGCACCATCAGGGCCAGTCTGCAGTGAGAAGCAGTAGCACGTGGCCATCAGAGCCCAGCAGAGGAGAGGGACTCCACACGATGAAGGACTGCCCAGGTTTAGGGACCTGTGGGGTCAGACCATCTGCCAAGCAGCCATGTGACTTTGGAAAAGGCCCCATTCCTGGTGTGAGCCTGTTTCCTAATCTGTAATACAGGACAACAATACATAACTCACAGGGTCACTGTACAAATCAAAAGAGATCATGTAAGCAGAGTGCACCTGGCAGCATCATCAGCATATCACTCCTGCCCTGATGATGACGGTGATGATGGTGATATGACAATGACAGTGACATTGATGATGTGATGATGAGAGCAATAACAATGATGGAGATGGTGACAGTGATGATGACCAAAGGGATCTGATGGGCCAGGGGTGAGAGACTCTTGAAACCTAAGAGGCTGAGACAGAGGGATCCTCCTTGTCCTGATATGAGCCCCCTGTGTCACAGCCTTGAAAATCTCTGGGGAAAGGAGGCAAATGAATAATCCTCATTGCTTCTTGGAACAGAGGTGTGTGTCTTGTTAGAGACCCATTACCAGGGCGACCTGGGCTCCCTCCTTGGGCTTATCTGGGACGTGATCAGTGCTGTGTTTGTCTAGTGGGCACAGCCTGACTGAACCCTGGTGTAGGGAAGAGACACTGAGCAGATAGCTGGGGCCACTGGGAGGATCTCTGACTCTAGACTGGGCAGTCTGGTTTAGACCCCCAAGGTGGCAGGGAACTACTTTAAACACTTTTGAACAATGTGTTTATTTGTGCATTAAAGAGAACATTTTAAATTCAACTTCTATACAACTTACTACACACAGGTATGTACAAACAGAGAGGATGGGCATTCTCATGTCCTGGATCTGTCTTGATGCCACCTCCCTCACCCTTGCAGCCCAGGTGAGGATCTGAAGCAGCTCCTCACCCTGTCCCACCTGGGCCACGGGGAGTCCCTCTGTGTGTGACAGGACCTCCCTGCACAACTACAGGGATTTGCTGAGCTGTTAGTGTTCCACAGAGGCTATGTTCCTCATGCCCTTTCTTCCCTCTCCCACCTCCCTCCCCAAACAGGCATCCATTTCTAACCATATGATATCTAACCTTTCTTACCTTTCTCTCCACGTTCTATAATCAGACACACACCCAAGTTTTTTGTTTTTTAATTAATTAATTAAATTAATTATTTTTACATCTTTATTGGAGTATAATTGCTTTACAATGTTGTGTTAGTTTCTGCTATATAACAAAGTGAATCAGCTATACATATACATATATTCCCATATCTCCTCCTTCTTGCGCCTCCCTCCCAGCCTCCCTATCCCACCCCTCTAGATGGTCACAAAGCACGGAGCTGATCTCCCTGTGCTATGCGGCTGCTTCCCACTATATATTTAACTTTTGGTAGTGTATATATGTCCATGCCACTCTCTCACTTTGTCCCAGCTTACCCTTTCTCCTCCCTGTGTCCTCAAGTCCATATTCTACATCTGTGCCTTTAATCCTGTCCTTCCCCTAGGTTCGTATTTTGGTACATGACTCTTTTTGAATTTTGGTTTTCTCAGGGTATATGCCCAGTAGTGGGATTGCTGGGTCATATGGTGGTTCTATTTTTAGTTTATTAAGGATCCTCCATACTGTTCCCCATAGTGGCTTTATCAATTTACATTCCCACCAACGGTGCAAGAGGGTTGCCTTTTCACCCTCTCCAGCATTTATTGTTTGTAGATTTTTTGATGATGGCCATTCTGACTGGTGTGAGATGATATCGCATTGTAGTTTTGACTTGCATTTCTCTAATGATTAGTGATGTTGAGCATCTTTCATGTGTTTGTTGGCAATCTGTATATCTTCTTTGGAGAAATGTCTATTTAGGTCTTCTGCCCATTTTTGGATTGGGTTGTTTGTTTGTTTGATATTGAGCTGCATGAGCTGCTTGTATATTTTGGAGATGAAACTTTGTCAGTTGCTTCATTTGCAAATATTTTCTCCCATTCTGAGGGTTGTCTTTTCATTTTGTTTATTCTCTCCTTTGCTGTGCAAAAGCTTTGAAGTTGCATTAGGTCCCATTTGTTTATTTTTGTTTTTATTTCCATTTCTCTAGGAGGTGGGTCAAAAAGGATCTTACTGTGATTTATGTTATAGAGTGCTCTGCCTGTGTTTCCCTCTAAGAGTTTGATGGTGTCTGGCCTTACATTTAGGTCGTTAATCCATTTTGAGTTTATTTTTGTGTATGGTGTTAGGGAGTGTTCTAATTTCATTCTTTTACATGTAGCTGTCTGGTTTTCCTAACACCACTTATTGAAGCGGCTGTCTTTTCTCCACTGTATATTCTTGCCTCCTTTATCAAAGATAAGATGACCATATGTGCATGGATTTATCTATGGGCTTTCTATCCTGTTCCACTGATCTATATTTCTGATTTGTGCCAGTACCATACTGTTTTGATTGCTGTATCTTTGTAATATAGTCTGAAATCAGGGAGCAGGAATCCCCCAGCTCCGTTTTTCTTTCTCAATATTGCTTTGGCTATTCGGGGTCTTTTGTGTTTCCATACAAATTGTGAAATTTTTTGCTCTAGTTCTATGAAAAATGCCATTGGTAGTTTGATAGGGATTGCATTGAATTTGTAGATTGCTTTGGGTAGTATAGTCATTTCCACAATGTTGATTCTTCCAACCCAAGAACTTGGTAAATCTCTCCATCTCATTGTATCATCTTTAATTTCTTTCATTAGTGTCTTATAGTTTTCTGCATACAGGTCTTTTGTCTCCTTAGGTAGGTTTATTCCTAGATATTTTATTCTTTTTGTTGTAATGGTAATTGGGAGTGTTTTCTTAATTTCACTTTCAGATTTTTCATCATTAGTGTATAGGAATGCAAGAGATTTCTGTGCCTTAATTTTATATCCTGCTACTTTACCAAAATCATTGATTAGCTCTAGTAGTTGTCTGGTAGCATCTTTAGGATTCTCTATTAATAATATCATGTCATCTGCAAACAGTGACAGTTTTACTTCTTCTTTTCCAATTTGGATTCCTTTTTCTTCTCTGATTGCTGTGGCTAAAACTTCCAAAACTATGTTGGATAATAGTGGTGAGAGTGGGCAGCCTTGTCTTGTTCCTGATCTTAGTGGATATGGTTTCAGTTTTTCACCATTGAGAATGATGTTGGCTGTGAGTTTGTCGTATAAGGTCTTTATTATGCTGAGGTAAGTTCCCTCTATGCCTACTTCTGCAGGGTTTTTATCATAAATGGGTGTTGAATTTTGTCGAAAGCTTTCTCTGTATCTATTGAGATGATCATATGGCTTTTCTGCTTCAATTTGTTAATATTGTGAATCACACTGATTGATACGCGTGTACTGAAGAATCCTTGCATTCCTGTGATAAACCCCACTTGATCATGGTGTATGATCCTTTTAATGTGCTGCTGGGTTCTGTTTGGTAGTATTTTGTTGAGGATTTTTGCATCTATGTTCATCCGTGATATTGAGCTGTAGTTTTCTTTTTCGTGACATCTTTGTCTGGTTTGGGTATCAAGGTGATAGTGGCCTCATAGAATGAATTTGAGAGTGTTCCTCCCTCTGCTATATTTTGGAAGAGTTTGAGAAGGATAGGTGTTAGCTCTTTTCTGAATGTTTGATAGAATTTGCCTGTGAAGCCATCTGGCCCTGGGCTTTTGTTTGTTGGAAGATTGTTTTTTTTATAAATTTATTTATTTAGTTAGTTATTTTTGGCTGTGTTGGGTCTTCGTTTCTGTGTGAGAGCTTTTTCCAGTTGCGGCGAGAGGGGGCCACTCTTCATGGTGGTGTGCAGGCCTCTCACTGTCACAGCCTCTCGTTGCGGAGCACAGTCTCCAGATGCGCAGGCTCAGTAGTTGTGGCTCACAGGCCCAGCTGCTCCGCGGCATGTGGGATGCTCCCAGACCAGGGCTCAAACCTGTGTCCCCTGCATTGGCAGCCAGAATCTCAACCACTGCGCCACCAGGGAAGCCCCTGTTGGAAGATTTTTTTGTTTGGTTTGGTTTTATTTTTTTGTGGTACGTGGGCCTCTCACTGTGTGGCCTCTCCCGTTGCGGATCACAGGCTCTGGACGCGCAGGCTCAGAGGCCATGGCTCACGGGCCCAGCCGCTCTGCAGCATGTGGGATCTTCCCACACTGGGGGACGAACCTCTGTCCCCTGCATCAACAGGCGGACTCTCAACCACTGTGCCACCAGGGAAGCCCTGTTGGAAGATTTTTAATCACAGTTTCAACTTCAGTGCTTGTGATTGGTCTATTTATATTTTCTATTTCTTCCTGGTTCAGTGTTGAAAGGTTGTGCTTTTCTAAGAATTTGTCCATTTCTTCCAGTTGTCCATTTTATTGGAATATAGTAGTTTGTAGTAATCTCTCATGATCCTTTGTAATTCTGCAGTGTCATTTGTTACTTCTCCTTTCTATTTCTAATTCTGTTGATTTGAGTCTTTTCCCCTTTTTTCTGCAGGTTTGTAGTTCCTGTTGTTTTTGGTGTCTGCCTCCAGTGGGTAAGTTTTGTTCAGTGGCTGTGTAGGCTTCCTGATGGAGGGGACAGGTGCCTGTATTCTTGTGGATGAGGCTGGATCTTGTGTTTCTGGTGGGCAGGACTGCATCTGGTGGTGTGTTTGGGGTGTCTGTGAGCTTATTATGATTTTAGGTATCCTGTCTGCTAATGGGTGGGGTTGTGTTCCTGTCTTGCTAGTTGTTTGGCATGGGGTGTACAGCACTGGAGTTTGCTGGTTGTTGAGTGGAGCTGGGTCTTAGCATTGGGGCAGAGATCTCTGGGAGAGCTCTCGCTGATTTCTATTACGTGGGGGTGGGAGGTCTCTGGTGGTCCAATGTCCTGAATTCGGCTCTCCCACCTCAGATGCTCAGGCCTGACAGCTGGCTGAAGGCATCAAGACCCTTTTGGGAAGTTTGAGGTCTTTCTGTAGGAGTTGTTCTACATGTAGATGTATTTTTGATGTATTTGTGGGGAGGAAGGTTATCTCCACATCTTACTCCTCCACCATCTTGAAGGTCCTACTCACCCAGGGTTTTTTGTTGTTTCTTTTGTTTTGTTCACTTTACAAAAGTGGGATATTGCATTTCCTTCTCTGTATCCTGCTTTTCTCATGGAAAAGTTTACCATAGAAGTCCCTCCAAGTAAATTGTCTTGAATTTAATTCATTTTTCTAAGCTGCTTAACCTTCCATGAAATAGTTGTGCCACACATTACTGTATCTCTTCCTTATCGACAGGCAATCTCTTTTTTCCCACTGCTTGTGTTATACTAATTGGCAAATGAAGGTGGGGGGGGTGCTGGAGGGAGAAGGTAGAGTTGATGAAGCTGGAGTTGTTGGTGGTGATTACGTTTCCATGTGCCAGGGACTGTATGGGGTCAGTCGCATGTCTCGTGTGTCACCTAGGATGAGCCCAAACTAGGATACAGAGCGCAGCTGTCAGCTGAATTGCTGCCCAGGGGTCTTGTGCACTTATTTGCATGGGTAGCTGTCTTATTTGCACTTTTCTTAGTTTCTGGGGTTGCAGAGGCTTGGCGTGAGAGAAGGGTGCAGATGGAGGGAGTGGAGGATGCAGGAGGTACAGGTCTTTGGGGTTCCTGTGGGGAGAGGCAGAGGCTGAGTCTTCAAGAGACATTTTGTGAGAACTAAAGTGCATGTTTTTCAGGTTACAGGTACCCAGTGAGGCAAGACAGGAATCGAAACAGGAGGCTGCAAACACATCAGTCACTGAAGACATGGGGGCCATAGTACCTGTGGGAACTGCTAGTGAGGGCTTGGGAGAGAGTGTCACTCAGCAGTCACAGGCTCAAACATGTAAGATGCTCCTGGAGGCCCCCAGAAATGCAGAGGACCAGGGCTGGTGTTTCCATACATAGGAGCCAGGCTTGCTTGGTGGGAAGGCTAAGGGGCAGCGTACAGAGTGGGTGGGATGGCTGGAACCAGGGCTGGGCAGGAGCAGGAGCCAGGCCAGCTGGAGTAGGTAGCTTCAGCAGGGCACTGGGCTGTCTGTTCTCTCCTTAAACCCACAGGATTCAAAAAAAAGAAAGAAAGAAAACCCACAAGATTCACAGCCCAGGAGGGCTGCTCCGATTGGCCATGCCTGCCTGGCCTTTTCTCCTCGAGGCCACGGCAGGCTGGGCCCATGATCAAAGGTGCCACTAAGACCCATGGGGCATGGTGATTCCCCAAATGAAAGTGGAGTACCATGACTTGAAGCAGGAGGAATTGACACTGGGGCACCTGTACTTCATCATGTCCACTTTACAGATGGGGATATTGAGGCACTGAGACGGGGAACCATTTACCAAAGTCTGCTGTCTTATTTGGTTTCCCCAGAAACAGACTCTGAGACAAGGATTTGTGTACTAGTGTTAATAGTTAACTGAGTGCTGCAGTAGGTTATTTGGGTACAAGTTTGTGGGAAGCACTCTGAGGGAGTGAGGAAGGGAGAAACATCCATAAACAGTGTGTTAATGAGAAGGCTACTGCTGGGGCTCAGTCCCCTGGGGACCTTCCAGACACTTGGAGGCACACTCTTTGAGAGGTCCCACTGAGCGGCAAGGAGGCTGGGACACTGACACCCCCACTCTCATTCTGGAGGTGCGGTCACTTCCTCAACATCTCAGGCCTGCCCTACCCAGAGGCAGAGACATGTCTGGAATAATCAAATGACCTCATAGACCGAGACCTGGGGGTGCCATGTGACCTTAGGATAGGCCTTGGCTGTGGACAGGGCACCCACTGGCAGTGTCTGTACAGTTCCATTCCTGGAAAGGGGCGGACCAGGGGATGCAAGCGACAGCAATCTGCCTTACTCCGTTATCATGCCCTACTTCCCGCCTCATATCGAAGTATTTTATATATATCATGTAGTTGCTGGTGGGGGCCAGTTGGCACCTCCTCTCTGCAGAGCAGTTTAGCAATGGGCCACTTTAGATGTGAGGAACAGATGTCCCCCCACAAGACTCAAGCCACAGGAGTGAACGGAAACCAAATTTCAGTGTCAAAGTTGTCAGAGGGCCTGAGAAGATGCTGAGCACCTGGGCTCCCTCTTCTTTTTTACTTTGCAGCTTCATTTGGTCAGTTAGTCCTGCCCCAGCCTTCCAGAGCCGCAGGAGCACCCACTTCAAGCTGCGGTCCAGGGTCCAGAGCATGAATCGGGAGGGAAGATACCTTCTTGTGAGGGAGGAAATCTCTCCCCAGGCTCTGCCTCCAACGGGTGTCCCTGAGGCCAGATCTGGGTCTGTTCTGACTAAGGTGGTGGTGTTGGCTTGGGGTTGGTAGCACCTCCTTACACCCTGGCCACAACCTCCATGTGCTCTGGACCTGGAAGAGTGACCTTAGACCGGGCCTGTGGCAGCCAATGCATCAGTGTCCCCAGCCCAGGGTTAGAGTCACCTCGAGACTTCTCCATGGCACAGGTGGACTGGGGAGCCCTTCCCAGCACACACTCAGCCAGAATCTAGACCCCTCAGTCCCCAGTGTCCTTATCCTTGGAAGGAAAGCCAGGGAGAGAAGGCCTAGGACAAGAGCCCCAGCCACTGTGCAGGAGGGCCTGCTGCAGGCCTGGACAGGTGTTGGGAGCCTGGCATGTGTCCTTGCTTGCATTTCCCAGTGCTTGGGGTGGTAACCAGGGTCTGGGATCCAGGGAGCTGTCCATCCTGGTTTCCTCTACCCCTGGAGCATCCCCAGTCCTGGCAGCCTCTATGCTGAGGTAACAGCAGCTACCACGAAATCTCTGAGCAGCTTGCCGTTTATATTGTTAAATTAATTTTAAATACTCAGGTAATACATGAATACATTTTTCTTATGCAAATGAAATTATTTCAGTAAAGCCAAGACTCCTTGACCACTTGCCCCTTGCCGAATCTCAGGCCCCAGGTAACACTGTTTGGATTTGCTGACTCTCCTTGCAGATCTTCCCTATGCATTTACAGACACGTGCATCCACCTGTAGCATATGCAAGCATCTCTGTGTGTATGTTATAAATAGCATAATCTGTCCCTATTTTTCTGCAGCTTGATTTTTTCAACATCAACCATCTTGTTGAGTGGAGTATATGTTAGTGCATGCTTCTCTGCCATTCATCTAATGGCTGTTGTACTCCCCAGGATGACCGACTGGCTGGTGGAGTGTTTCTCCTACTGATGGATATTTGGGGTCTGGGTAAGATTCTGCAGTTCCCTTCCTTGGGTTAGATGGTTTCTCCTCCATTATTGTAGGGCATCTCCAAACCCCTTTGGCTCCTTCTTCGCTACCTGCTCCATGGCTGGTTCCTCCACTGCCTTGCTTCAGCTTTTATCTCTGTGCCAGCGAGCCCACATCTCCACCTCCAGTGGGAACCTTATCTGGCCACCTCTACTGGACTGCCTCCGGGCATAGCTACCAACACACTAGCCTCTACATTTCATAAGGGACAGTGGCCAATAAACATTTGTCGAGTCAGACACTGTTGGTCATGCTGTGTCTTTCTAGAAGAAATTTTTTTTTTTTTTTTTTTTAGCGGTATGCGGGCCTCTCACTGTTGTGGCCTCTCCCGTTGTGGAGCACAGGCTCTAGACGCACAGGTTCAGTGGCCATGGCTCACGGGCCCAGCCACTGTGCAGCATGTGGGATCTTCCCAGACCAGGGCACGAACCCGTGTCCCCTGCATCGGCAGGTGGACTCTCAACCACTGCGCCACCAGGGAAGCCCTAGAAGAAATTTTTAAGGGCAGCCTTAGGGGGGCATGTTTACACACCGAAGGTTTCCTCGATCGCCACTGTGGAGGGCAGCCAATGCCAGGGCCAGTTGTGATACATGACCCAGCCTGCACCTCAAGGAGGAGGCTTGCAGAAAGCAAGAAACCTGGGTCACATCCTGCCCTGCCTCTTCCCAGCTCTTGGGCCCCCTTGCCAGTCAGGACCATATCTGAGCCTTGAGGGGGAGATAAAGATTCCAGTTAAATGACACTGCAAGGCAGCCCAGACAAATTGGGAAGGAGGGGACACTCTAGAGGATGACTCATCTGGCTCATGCAGTAAATCAAAGGCAAGAAAAGCAAAAGGGTGAGGAGCACTATAGATTAAAAGAAATTAAGAATTATAACATCCAAATATCCTGTATGGTCTTTGTGTGAGATCTTTTCTTCCCAAAAGAAAAGAGACTTTATTTCTGAGGCAACAGGGAAATATGATCGTGGATTGGGCATTAAATGACACCAAAGGCTTCTTGATTACTTAGTGTCATAATGGTATTTATGTAGGAAAATGTCCTTATGAGGTATATAGGGGATTTTAAGATTTTAGTTATTTTCTGTAAGATGTCTAATTACCAGTGGCCTCTTTATTTGTCCATAGTGTAAGAATATTATAAGAAGCAATTTTTATTTCTAAAAATGGAAGAATAAAGCTGTTTGCAAAAAAATTGAAAAGTTAAATAAGAATCAAAGTCAGTAATACTGTAGTGAAACCAAGTATATTCATTTACTGATAGTGAGAGTGTACAAGCATATGGGAAGATAATTTGGCAATAAGCAGCAAGAGCTGTAAAAATGTTTGTTCATATCCTCTAGCCCAAGAATCTCACTTCTGGGAATTTACTCTGATGAAATAATCCAAAAGAGGGAGAACCTCTCACAGCAAGGCGTGGCTGTTTGACTTACATACTTTGGCTTGATGGCGTTGGAAAGCAAAGTGCTAAGAGCTGTGTCGCAACTTGGAGGCCTGAGCAACGCACTGTGATTACAGCCACACAAAGGCACGTGTGCCTGGGGTCCATGCCAGCAGAGAGCCAGGAGAGTGAGAGTGCTGCCACGTCTGGGGAAGGGGCAGCCCTGCTGGGAAGCAGGAGCTGGAGGTTTTTCCAAGCTGGTACCATGCTGTCTTGGCCACAAATATAACTTCCTTGGAAATGGATTGTGAGCCTGGAGTAGCTTGTGATTATTCTCTTGTTGAGAATCCAGCACAGCGACTTTCAATAGGGCAAAGCTGGGCTTTCAGGGGTACTGGGAAGCCCTGTCCTTGCCCCATTTCCCCCAAGAGCCCTTCTCCGCCAGCCTTGGAACTCTGACAGGCCTTCCCCACTAGGGTGAGATTGTCAGACCCTCTCCTGAAATCTTGGGTGGAGAAGGAGGGGAGGAGTGAGGGCCCATAGAGGGGAGAGGGAACAGAATAAAGTAGACTTACTGGTTTAGGTCCTTGGCACAAGTTATCCTGCTACCTCAAAACCTTAGAATGAGGCATGGCATAAAATCTCTCTTCACCATTTCTTCACCATAGTCTACAGTAGATATTATTATCCTCATGTCAAATGGGAAACATGAGGATACAGAGGAGACATGAGTCCACAGTAGATATTATTATCCCCATGTCAGATGGGAATAAGATGAGGAAACTGAGGCTCCAAGAGATTGGTAATTTCACTAAGTTTACTGGTTTCATGTGTAAAGCTGAGATGCTAACCCAGATCTGTGTCTTTGGGGTCAGGCTCTGGGGAGCAGGCACTGAAGATAAACAGACATGAAGAACCAGCCCTCACCAGGTTGTCTCTCTCTACAGTGTCCTCTGGGACTTCTAGAACAGGAAACCGAGGCCAGACTCTTACAGGCTTGCACAGGTGACTGCACTTCCAGCTTCCTCGATTCTTACCCCATAATCTGATTTCAAACCCTACTGTCAGGGTTCTGGGCCCTCATGTCCCATTTAAGTATGGATTTAAGGCTTACAGAGCTTTCTGCTGATCACACTTGTCATCTCTGAGGGTCTCAGAGAGGAGACTTAAGAGATGGGTCATGTACAGGGTCTTCCACAAGGAAGTGGAGGAACAAGGACTTGAGCCCTGACTACTGATCATGGAAGGGATGTATCATAAGATAGATTGGTATTTTACTTTCTTAAAAATTGTGGTTAAAAAAAAATTGTGGTAAAATATACAAAAATTTACCATTTAAGCCATTTTAAAGCATACATTTCAGTAGCAATAAGTACATTTATAATGTTCACCCATCACTACTATCTAGTTCCAGAACTTTTTCATCATCTCAAATGAAAACCCCACACCCATTAACAGTCACTTCCCATTCTTCCCTGGCCCCAGCCACTAGAAACCATTAATCACTTTCACCTGACAACCACTAATCTGCTTTCTATCTCTATGGATTTGCCTATTGTGGATTTTTCATTAAAATGGATTACAATATGTTATCCTTTGTATCTGGCTTTTTGCAGTTAGCATAATGTTTTTCAGGTTCATCCAAGTTGTAGCAAGTGTCAGCAATTCATTCTTTTTTTAGATGAATAATATTCCATTGTATTCATAAACTGCCTTTTGTTTATCCATTCATCTGTTGGCAGACATTAGGTTATTTACCCATTTGGACCATATTGAATAATGCTGCTATAAACATTAGTGTACAAGTATTTACTTGAGTACCTGTTTTCAACTTTTTTGGGTATATACATAGGAGTGGATTTGCTGGGCCATATTACTGTATGACATTTAACTTTTTGCGGAACCACCAAACTGTTTTCCACAGTGACCGCATCATTTTCCAATTTCTCCACATACTCGCCAGCACTTGTTATTTTCTGTGGTTATTATTATTATTGCCATCCTAGTGGATGCGAAGTGGCATCTCATTGTGGTTTTGATTTGCATTTTCCTAATGATTAGGGATGTTGAGCATTTTTTCATGTGTTTCTTGGCCATTTGTATACCTTCTTCTTCTTTGGAGAAATGTCTATTCAAGTCCTTTGTTCATTTTTAATTTTTTTTTTTTTTTGCGGTACATGGGCCTCTCACCACTGTGGCCTTTCCCATTGCGGAGTACAGGCTCCAGGCACGCAGGCTCAGCCGCCATGGCTCACAGGCCCAGCCACTCCGCAGCATGTGGGATCTTCCCAGACCGGGGCATGAACCCGTGTCCCCTGCATCGGCAGGTGGACTCTCAACCACTGCGCCACCAGGGAAGCCCCTTTGTTCATTTTTAAAATTGGATTGTTTGTCCTTTTTGTTGAGTTATAAGAGTGCTTTATATATTCTGGATATTAGACCTTTATCAGATATATGAATTGTAATATTTTCTTCTGTGGGTTGTCTTTTCACTCTCTTTTTTAAAAATTAATTTCTAAATTGAGGTTTAATTGAAAATTAAGAATTTTCTATACTTAAGATGATTAATTTAGGTACAATTTGATATACACTGGGAAATAATCACCACATTCAAGCTAACATATCCATCTCTTCAGATAGTTAGCATTGTGTGTATGTGTGTGTGTGTCTGTGTCTGTGTGTGGTGAGAACACTTAAGATCTAACCTCTTAGCAAATTTCAAGTATACAATCAAGTGTTGTTAATATGGTCACATTGTTATACTTTAGAACTTTAGTACTTATTCATCTTGCATAACTAATATTTTGTACTCCTTGACCAACAATCTCCCCATTTCCTCATCCCCCATCTCCTGACAACTACCATTTTATTCTCTGCTTCTATGAGTTAACTATTTTAGATTCTACATGTAAGTGAGATCATGCAGTATTTGTCTTTGTATCTGGATAATTGCACTTAGAGTAATATCCTCCAGGTTCATTCATGTTTCCATGTTGTCACAAATCACAAGATTTCCTTCTTTTTTATGGCTTAAATAATATTCCATGTGAGACATATATATATATATATAGGTATCTGTATGTGTGTGTATATATATATATATATATATATATATATATATATCACATTTTCTTTATCCATTCACTTGTTGATAGACATTTAGGTTGTTTCCATAACTTGGCTTCTGTGAATAATACTGAAATGGACATGGCAGTGCAGATATCTCTTTGAAATTCTGATTTCATTTCTTCTGTATATATACCCAAAATTGAAAGATTGCTGGATCATAAGGTAGTTCTATTTTTAATTTTTTGAGGAACTTCGTAATGTTTTCTATTAAGGCCATACCAACTTATGTTCCCACCAAAAGTGCACAGGGATTCCCTTTTCTCCACATTCTCACCAACACTCGTTATCTTTCATCTCTCTGATAATAGCCATTCAACAGATATAAGGTGATACCTCACTGTGGTTTTGATTTGCTTTTCTCTAATGACTAGTGAAGCTGAACATCTTTTCATATACCTGTTGGCCATTTTTATGTCTTATTTTGAGAAGTGTCTATTCACATCCTTTGTCCATCTTTCAATTGAGTTATTTGGTTTTTTGTTATTGAGTCGTTCATGTTCCTTTTTTATTTTGCATATTAACCCCTTATTAGAAATATGGTTTGCAAATATTTTCTCCCATTCCATGGATTGCTTTTTCATTCTGTTGATTGTTTCCTTTGCTGGGCAGAAGCTTTCTGGTTTGATGAAATCACACTTTCTTTTTGGTTTGGTTGCCTGTGTTTTTGGTGTCATTTTCCAAAAAATCATTGCCTAGACCAATGTCAAGAAGCTTTTCCTCTATGTTTTCTTCTAGTAGTTTTATGGTTTCAGGTCTTACGTTTAAGTTTTTAATCCATTTGGGCTTGACTTTTTGTGTATGGAGTGATATAACTATCCAATTTCATTATTCTGCATGTGGATATCCAGTTTTCCCAACACTACTTATTTAAGAAATTATCATTTTCCCATTTTGTATTCTTGGTACCCTAGTCAAAGATCAATTGACTGTAGATGTTTAGACTTATTTCTGGGCTATCTATTCTTTTCGTGGTCTATATGTCTGTTTTTAATGCCAGCATCATACTGTTTTGATTATTGTAGCTTTATCACATATTTTGAAATGGGGAATTGTGGTGCCTCCAGCTTTGTTCTTCTTGCTCAAGATTGCTTTGGCTATTCATGGTCTTTTGTGGTTCCATATGAATTTTAGGATTTTTTTTTCTATTTCTGTAAAGAATGCCATTAGGATTTTGATAGGGATTGCATCGAATCTCTGGATTGCTTTTGGTAGTATTACAATCTTAACAATATTAAGTCTTCTAACCCATGAGCACAAGTTGTCTTTCCATTTATTTATGTCTTTTTAAATTTATTTCAGCAATGTTTAGTAGTTTTCAGTGTGCAAGTCTTAAACCTCCTTGATTAAATTTATTCATAAGTATTTTATTCTTTTTGATGCTATTGTAAATAAAATTATTTTTCTTAACTTCCTTCTCAGATTATTCAGGCTAGTATACAGACATGCAACTAGTCTTTGTATGTTTTTGTTCTGGGGTGTTTTGTATCCTGCAACTTTACTTTTTTTTTTCTTTAGTCCTAGCATGTTTTTTTTTTTCTTGATTCTTCAGGATTTTCTACACTTAAGATAGTGTTATCTGTGAATAGAGAGAGTTTTACTTCTTTTCCAACTGCATATCTTTTTTTCTTTTTCTTGCCTCATTTCTCTTGCTAGAACTTCTAGTATAATGTTGACTAAGGCAGCAAAAACAAGTACCTTGGTCTTGTTCCAGATCTTTGGGATCAGTTCTCTGTTGAATATGTTGTTAGCTGTTGGGTCTCCATATATGGCTTTTATCAATTTGAGAAAGTTCCTTTCTCTTCCTAGTCTTTTGTACTACTGTATGGTCAGCATTTTTTATCATGAAAAGGTGTTACATTTTATCAAACACCTTTTCTGCATCAATAGAGATGGTCATTTTATCCTTCATCCTATTAATATGGTGTATTGTATTGATTTCCATACAGAACCATTCCTGGGACAAATCCTGCTTGATCATGGTGTAAAACCCTCTTAATAGCTGCTGAATTTGGTTTACTAGTACTTTGTTGAGGATTTTTGCATCTGTTTTCATAAGAAATATCAGTGTGTACTTTTCTTGTTATATCTTTATCTGGCTTTGGTATCAGTGTAATGCTGCCCTTATATAATGAGTTCAAAGTGTTCCCTTCTCTTCTATTTTTTTGGAACAGTTTGAGAAGTGGTGTTAATTCTTCTCTAAATGATCAGTGGAATTTACCAGTGAAGACACCTGGTCCTGAACTTTTCTTTGCTGGGTGGTTTTTAAGTATTAATTCAATCTCTTTACTTGTTATAGGTCTATTCAGATTTTTAATTTCTTCTTTAGTCAGTTGTTTGTGTTTCTAGGAATTTGTCCATTTCATCTAATTTGTTGGTATACGTAGTATTCATGGTACGTAGTATTCTTCTACAATCTCTTAAATTTCTGTAATGTTGGTAGTAATGTTCTCACTTTTATTTCTGATTTTAATAATCAGCGTCTTTGTTTTCTTAGCTAATTTAGCTACAGGTTTGTCAATTTTGTTAACCTTTTCAAAGAACCAACTTTTGGTTTTGTTGATTTTCTATGTTGTTTTTGTATTTTCTCTTTCATTTCACTTCACCCTAATCTTTATTATTTCCTTCCTTCCACTAGCTTTAGTTTTACTTTGTTTCTTTTCTCACTTCCTAAGTTTGAATGTTAGGTTATTGATTTGAGACCTTCTTTTTCTAATGTAGGTTTCTTTTCAGAGATAAATTTCCCTCTGAGCAGTGCTTTTACTGCATCTCATAAGTTTTGGTATTTTGTGTTTTCATTTTTATTTATCTCAAAGTATTTTCTAATCTCCTTGGTAATGTCTTCTTTAACTTATTGCTTAAGAGCATGTTGTTTAATTTCCACATATTTGTGAATTTTCCTTCTGTTATAGATTTCTAGTTTCATTCCATGTGGTCAAATAAAGTACTTTGTATGAACTTAATCATTTGAAATTATTTGAGACTTATTCTGTGGCTTAATATATGATCTGTCCTAGAGAATGTTCCATGTGCACTTGAGAATACTGTATTCTGCTGTCATTATATGGACTGTTATGTATAGTTTCTCCTTGGTCTAGTTGGTTAATACTATTGTTTAAGTATAGCTGACCCTTGAACAATACAGGGGTTGGGGCACCAACCTTCCAAACAGTTGAAAATCCACATATAATTTTACAGCCAGCCCTCTGTATCTGCAGTTCCACATCATGGATTCAACCAACTGCAGATCATGTACTACTGTAGTATGCATTTAGTGAAAAAAAATCCACATATAAGTGGACCCATGCAGTTCAAATTGAGGTTGTTCAAGGGTTAACTGTATGCTATTTATTTATTGACCTTCTGTCTCATGTTTCTATCATTATTGAAAGAGGTGTATTGAGGTCTCCAACTATTATTGTAGAACTATCTATTTTCCCTTCAATTCTGTCAATTTTTGTTTGGTATGTTTGGGGGCTTTATTGTTAGATGCATATGTGTTTATAACTGTTATATCTTTATTTTTACAATTTTTATTGGGGTATAGTTGATCCACAATGCTGTGTTAGTTTCAGGTGTAGAGCAAAGTGAATCAGTTATACATATACATATATCCACTCTTTTTTTTAGATCCTTTTCCCATATAGGCCATTACAGAGTATTGAGTAGAGTTCCCTGTGCTATACTATAGGTTCTTATTAGTTACCTATTTTATATATAGTAATGTATATATGTCAATCCCAATCTCCCAATTTATCCCCCCACCCTTATCCTCTGGTAACCATAAGTTTGTTTTCTGCATCTGTGACTACTTCTGTTTTGTAACTAAGTTCATTTTTACCTTCTTTTTAGATTCCAAATATAAGTGATATCATATGATATTTGTCTTTCTGTGTCTTACTTCACTAAGTATGATCATTTCTAGGTCCATCCATGTTGCTGCAAATGGCATTATTTTGTTCTTTTTTGTGGCTGAGTAATATTCCATTGTACCCATCTTCTTTACCCATTTTTCTGTTGATGGACATTTAGGTGGCTTCCATGTCCTGATTATTGTAAATAGTGACATGGTGAACATTGGGGTACATGTATCTCTTTGAATTATGGTTTTCTCTGGGTATATGCTTAAGGGTGACATTGCTGGGTCATCTGGTAGTCCTATTTTTAGTTTTTTAAGGAACATCCATACTGTTCTCCATAGCGGCTGTACCAATTTACATTCCCACCAACAGTGTAGGAAGGTTCCCTTTTCTCCACACCCTCTCCAGCATTTATTGTTTGTAGGATTGTTTATGATGGCCCATCTGACCAGTGTGAGGTGATATCTCATTGTAGTTTTGATTTGCATTTCTCTAATAATTCTCTAATAATTAGAGATGTTGAGCATCTTTTTATGTGCTTTTCGGCCATATATGTCTTCTTTGGTGAAATGTTTATTTAGAGCTTCTGCATTTTTTGATTGAGTTATTTTTTTTTTGATATTGATCTGCATGAGTTGTTTGTATATTTTGGTGATTAATCCCTTGCAAATATTTTCTCCCCTTCTGAGGGTTGTCTTTTTGTTTTGCTTACATTCCTATCATTATTGAAAATGGTGTATTGAAATCTCCAACTATTATTGTATTGTATTTTTATTTATACAGTATGCCTGAGAGCTTTATTGTTAGGTGCATAGGTGTTTATAATTGTTATATCTTTTTGGATAGATTTAAACTTTTAGCAGTATATAATGCCATTCTCTGTCTCCTGTAAAATTTTTTTACTTAAAGTCTATCTTTTCTGATATTAGTAGAGTCACTTCAGTTTTCCTTTGGTTATTATTTGCATGGAATATCTCTTTCTATCCTTTCACTTTCAATTTTTGTGTGTGTCTTTGGATCTAAAGTGAGTCTTTTGTAGACAGCATATAGATAGATCACTTTAAAAAATCCATTCTCCTACCTCTACCTTTTAATTTGAGAGTTTAATTCATTTACATTTAAAGTAATAACGATAAGGAAGAACTTAATGTTGCCATTTTTCTGTTTATTTCCTTATGTCATACCTTTTTTGTTCCTCAATTCCTCCAATACTGCCTTCTCTTGTGTTTTATTGATGTTTTGTAGTCTACTATTGATTCCCTTTTTATTTCCTTTTCCGTACACTCTGTAGTTAATTTTCTTAGTGGCTGCTTTGGGGATTACAATTAACATGTTAAAGTTATAACAACCTAGTTTTAATTAATACCAACTTCTCTTCAACAGAATACAGAAACTCTGCTCCTGTATATGTCCATCCCTCCCCTTTTATTATTTATTTATTGTCACAAATTGCATCTTTATACATGTGTGCTCACTTACATTGATTTATAACCATTGTTTTATGTATTTGTATTTTGAATCATATAGGGAAAAAAAGAGGAGATGCAAACAAAAAGTACAAATATACTACCTTTTATATTTACCTATGTAGTTACCTTTACGAGTGTTTTTTATTTCTTCATATGACTTTGACTTACTGCTTATGTCTTTTCATTTCAGTTAGAAGAATTCCATTTAGCATTTCTTGTAGGGCAGTTCTACTATCAATGAACTCCCTCAGCTTTCCTTTATCTAGGAATGTTTTAATTTTTCTTTCATTTTTAAACTATATTTTTCTAGGTAAAAAATTCTTGGTTGACAGTTTTTTTTTTCTTTCAGCATTTAAAATATGTCAACCTTCTGGTCTCCATGGTTTCTAATGGGAAATAACCTATTAATCTTATTGAGGTTCCATTATATGTGACTAGTCACTTCTGTCTTGCTGCTTTCAAGAGTCTCTCTTTGTCTTTGTTTTTCAACATTTTCATTATGTGTGTCAGTGTGGATCTCTGAGTTTATCCCACCTGGAATTTGTTGAGTTTCACAGGTGTGTAGATTTACATGTTTTTATTAAATTTGGTAAGTTTCTAGCCATTATTTCCTCAAATATTCTTTTTGCTCCTTACTCTCTCTTCTTCTGAGACTTCTATGATGCATATGTTGATATGCTTTATGGTGTCCCATAGGTCTCTTAGGATCTGTTAATTTTTCTTCATTCTGTTTTCTTTCTAATTGTAGGACATTTAGTTTATTTGAACTATTTTTAAGTTCTCTTATTATTCTTCTGTTAGCTCAAATTTGCTTTGGTCCCCACTAGTAAATTTTTCATTTTAGGTTTTGTGCTTTTCATCTCTAAGTCCATTTGGGCTCCCATAACAGACTATCATAGACTGGATGGCTTTTTTTTTTTTTTAAGCATTGACTAATTTAATCCTCACATCCACGGTGGCATTAGTACTTTTGTTTTAAACTAATTAATTTATTTTTGCTGTGTTGGGTCTTCGTTTCTGTGCGAGGGCTTTCTCTAGTTGTGACAAGTGGGGGCCACTCTTCATCATGGTGCGCGGACCTCTCACTATCACAGCCTCTCTTGATGCGGAGCACAGGCTCCAGATGCGCAGGCTCAGTAGTTGTGGCTCATAGGCCTAGTTGCTCTGCAGCATGTGGGATCCTCCCAGACCAGGGCTCGAACCCGTGTCCCCTGCATTAGCAGGCAGATTCTCAACCACTGCGCCACTAGGGAAGCCCCTGGATGGCTTTTAAACAAAAAAATTTAGGAGGAATTCCCTGGCAGTCCAGTGGGTAGGACTCTGTACTTCCATTGCAGGGGGTATGGGTTCGATCCCTGGTGGGGGAACTAAGATCCCACAAGCCACGCAGCACAGCCAGAAACAAACAAACAAACAAAATTTACTTCTCACAGTTCTGGAGGGTGGAAGTCTGAGAGCAAGGTGTCAGCAGATTTGGTGTCTGATGAGAGCCCACTTTTTGTTTCACAGACTACCATTTTTTCACTATACCCTCACATGGTGGAAGGGGCAAGCAAGCTCTCCAAGGTCTCTTTTATAAAGGCAGTAATCCCATTCATGAGGGCACTCCTTTTCCTCAAAAGTTCCACCTCACGTTGGGGATTAGGTTTCAACATGAATTTTGGGGGGACAAAAACATTGAGTCTAAAGCAATCTCTAAAATTTCTATTTGGTTCCTTTTTATATTTTCTATTTCTTTATCAATATTCTCTTTGTTGAGACATCCTTCTCCTGGTTTCCATTCACTCTTTGTCCATAGTTTTCTTTTTTTATTTTCCTTTGAGTATAGTTATGACAGTTAAATTAGTATTTTTCTAGTAATTCCAATATGTATGCTTCCTCAGGGACACTTTCTGTTAATTTTTTTTTCTTGTTAATAGGCCATAGTTTTTGGTTTTTTGAATGACTCATTTTTTTTTGTTGTTGTTTAAAAAAGTGGGCATTTAAAATACTATGCTGTGGTAATCTGGAAATCAGATTCTACCTCTTCATCAGGATTTTTTGTTGTTGCTTGCTGTGAGTTTCAGCTGCTTGTTTGTTTAGTGACTTTTTAAAACTACTTTTGTAAAAACTGTATTCTTTGTTATGTGTGACCTCTCAAGTCTCTGTTTCTTTAAGTTAGGCATCAGCTAGTGGTTCAGTAGAAATTTTTTCAGATGCCTTGAGCTGAGAGAGAGAGAGAAAGAGACAGAGAAGAAAAAAGAACAAAATTCTGTTCAGGTCTTTGCAGATTGTCTCTGTGTTGAGGCACCTTGTCAATGCTTAGCAAGGTCATTTACAACTTCACCTTGGCCTTCACTTCATGCTTTTGTGGAGCCTAAGGTCATCAAGAGGTAAAAGCTTAGGGTCTTCTCAGGAATTATCTAAGCACAAATCTTTCCTTGGGTATGCACAAGGTTTTTTAGGTCCCTCATTATATGTGGGAGCTTTTCAAAGCCCTTATTCTTCAGAGTATCTCATCCTCCAGCTTTTCTTCCCAGGTTTCTGGCATGTCTATTGTTTGCCCCATTGTTATTTTCTTCCTCAGGTGGTAGCAACTTTGTTCACTTGCCTTTCAATGTTTTTGATGAATATCTTCAATGCAGCCACTTCTCCACCCAGAGAGAGTTTGAAGTTGGCAAAACAAAGGCAAGTCCCTTGCATTGGTCCTTCAGGGAACCTCATAGATACGTCAAAACAGGCAAACATACATCCTTGGGAACAGGGTTCACTCTGTTCCTGGATACCACACTGGGAATGTGGACTGCTGTTTTCAGCTACTGCCACTCCAAGGAGGGAATTGGGAAAGGGTATGTTAAACTGCCACAAAGCTCTCCCATCATGTTTCAGTGGCCTTTCTTTTGGTTAGGCTTTTGCTTGGTTGCTGTAAATATTTGACTATTTTCTAGAGTTCTGATAAGGTTGCTTTTAGAAATTTTTGCCACGTTTTTTCAGTGTTTTGGGGGAGGAATGGGCCCCCAGAATTTCCTACTCTACCATTTTCTGTAATGCCACCCATATCTTACTTTTTAAGAAACTGTCAAACTTATTTCCAAAATTATTACACCATTTGACGTTCCTACCAACAGTTTTGAGAGTTCTAGTGTCTCCATATCTCAGCCAACACTTGGTATGGTCAGTCTTTTTAATTCTAGCCATTTGTTCAGATTGCCTCCTATTCACCCTGTTGGCAAGGGAGGGAACCCCACCTCAAATAGCATGAGCTGGCCGAACACATGACACCTAACACTGGACAGACGAGATAGACAACAGTTTATTAGTCACATATACTCATAGCTCAGGGGAAGAGGACGTCATATACCATGCAGGGCCACATGGGGCCTGCACTCAGGAGCAGAGTGAACCAGCAGGGGCTGTGGGACACAGGATTTGTAGTGACAAGAGGGTGGACTGACCCTTTGTTCCTGTGGGAGACTGTGATTGGCTTGTTTGAATAACTTCATGGGCTAGCAGAGAGATGAAACCGCTTAGGCTGTGGACTCGGTGGGGTGTAGCTGGTCTAGCTGATAGAGGAGCTAGCTGGGTGGGGAACTTTTCCCTCTGGATGGGGGCATGTCTGACAAGAGCAGTGAATTCACAGGCCTTTTGGTCCCCATGAGGCTCAAAGATGTCAAGTCCTTATAATACACCATTCAGTTAGGTGAGTGTTGGCATCACATCATAACTTTAATTTGCATTTTCCTAATGACTGATGAGGTTGAGCAACTGTTCACATGCTTATTTGATTCCCATATATTTCTTCTGGTGTAATGACTGACTGAATAGATCAACTCATTTTCCTACCCATGAACAAGGTATATCCTTCCATTTAGTTAGATCTTTTACATTTTTTGTCAGCAATGTATTGTTGTTTTCAGTGTACAGGTGTCATGCATCTTTTGTTTGATTTATTTGTATTTCACTTTTTTGTTGCCATTAAAAATGCTACTTTAAAATCTTCAATTTCTTACTATGGAGGTTCTAGCCAGTTCATTAAGGCAAGAAAAAGAAATAAAACCAATCCAAATTGGAAGAGAAGAAGTAAAAGTCTTTATTCAGAGACCACATGATTGTCTATCTATGTAAAATCTGGTAGAATCTATAAAAAAGCTACTGGAACTAATAAATGAATTTAGCAATGTTGTGGGATACAAGATCCAAGTACAAAAGTCAATTTTATTCCTATATATTAGCAATGAACTATTGCAGATTAACATATTAATTCTCCTAAAATTAACCTTTAGATTCAATGCAATCCCAATTAAAATCCAGCAAGCTGGGGGTTCCCTGGTGGTGCAGTGGATAAGACTCCATGCTCCCAATGTAGGGGGCCCGGGTTCGATCCCTGGTCAGGGAACTAGATCTCACATGCACAACGCAACTAAGAGTTCGTTTGCCACAATTAAGGAGCCCACATGCCACAACTAAGGAGCCCTCCTGCCGCAACTAAGACCTGGCTCAACGAAATAAATAAATAAATATTTTTTTAAAAATCCAGCAGGGCTTTTTTGTAGAAATTGACAATTTAAAAAATTGTAAAATTTAGGAAAATATTAAAATCACACAAAATAGTCAAAATAACTTTGGTAAAGAAGAACAAAATTAGAATACTATCACTACCTGATTTTAATACTAGTTACAAAGCTATATAATCAAAATTGTGCAGTATTTGCATATAGAGAAATAGACCAATGGAACATAATAGGGTTGAGAAATTAGACTCACACATGTATGGAGAACTAATTTTTGACAAATATGTGAAGGCAATTCAGTGAAAAAAGGATAGTTTTTTTCAACAAATGTTTCTGGAAAAATGGGATGTTCATATTGGGAAGAAAAAAGCCCTCAACATATACCTCACATCTTACACATAAATTAACAAAAAATGGATCTGAGACTAAATGTAGAATGCAAAAGTATAAAACTTCTACAAGAAAACACAAGAGAAAATATTTGTGACCTTGAGTTAGGCCTAAGGCTGAGTAATTAACTATTTTCCAGTTTTATATATTATAAATAAACCTAGGTTTTTAGTTAAAAATGCTAGCTTGACACACACATTAGACCTCTGCTCCATATAAATATCCCACTAAAATGAAAATAAGCAGGCTTTCAAAAATGCAAAGAATAGCAAATTAAACTCAAAGAAAATAGGAGGAGGAAATAATACTGATAGGAGAAAAAAATGAATGAATATAAAAGAAGCATACACATAGTGAGAATTTAGAAACCGAAAATATTAGCTATTAGAAGATTATGACATTTATAAACACCTAGAGAGATTGATTAAGAAAAAAAAGAAAAGACACAAATAACCAGTAATGAAAAAGGGAATGTTACAACATATTCTTTTTTATAAATAAAAATCATATATATTTAAGGTATACAATATGATGTTTTGATATACAAATCATAGTGAAATGACTACTACAGTTAAGCTAATTAACACATTCTTCTCCTCACATGGTTACCCGTGTGTGTGTGTGTGTGTGTGTGTGTGTGGTGAAAGCACCTAAAATTTACTCTCTTAGCAATTTTTCAGTATTCAATACAGTATGAATAACTATAATGTGCATACTTGATTTATTCATCTTACTGAACTGTAACTTTGTACTCTTTGACCAACATCTCATTTCCCCCACCACCGCCCTGCTTCTGGTAACTACTGTTCTCTCTGCTTCTATATATTCAACATTTTTAGATTCCACATGTCAGTGATGTCATGCAATATTTGTCTTTCTGTGTCTGGCTTATTTCACTTAGCATAATGTCCTCCAGGTTCATCCACATTGTCACAAATGGCAGGATCTCATATTCTTTAGACATTAAAAATATCATAAGATGTTATGTAAAACTTTACGACAATAAATTTGAAAATCTAGATACAATAGATTCCTGATAAAAGCACAACTGAAAATAAGTTGTGCTAAGTACAACTTAGCAAAATGGAAAGAAGAATAAATAGAAAATATGAAGAGTTTAAATATTAAAGTGATTTAATCTATAATTTAAGACCTTCCTACAAAACATTGCAGGCCTAGTTGGCTTCACTGGTGAATTGTCCCACACATTTAAGGAAGAAATTGCAATCATCTCACTTAACTCTTCCAGAGAAAAAGAGGGAACACTTTCATAAGAAAAGGTCACAGGAGGTCTGGACCTATTCTTCAGAGAAGTAAGCCTGCCTGGGAAAATGGCCTCAGTTGCCTTCCTCAGAGCATTGTTTTCTTGAAAGCATATGGAGTATAGATACAGGTAGAATGCCGCTGTGCACCAAGAATTGATGACGGGCCCTGATAACTGCGGATCTTCAGTCTGTGTGACTGTGTCCGGATCAGGAGACCTGTGAATTGGCATGGAGGCCAAGGGCCCAAGTGACTGGAGGGAAACCAAGGCAGTGGCTTCTCTATTTTGAAGTGTGATAGATTTGTATCGTGTCAAGTTAGCCAAACTAAAACTGTTTCCCAGAATTTCCATCCCTGCATAGTTCCAGGTTATCATGGGTCTTGTCTTGTTCTTCATGCACCGACCTCAGCTTGGAAGCCCTGGGCAGCTGGCACACTCTGCTTTTGGCAGAGATGGAGGTGGGCTGCAAGGACTAACAGGAGGGAGGAGAACCTGGGGCCCTGAGCCAAGGCCCTGCCCTGCACTCAAGATAAGAATCGACAGAGCTAAGGGGAGAGGGTGACAAAGGGGGCCACCCCATGCAGCTGTTGTGCAAGAAGAAAGAAATGTCGCTGGTCAAATTTCAGGGCTAATGGGAACTGTTTTCTGGTCCTGGCTCAGCCCCAGCAGGCCCCCTCCTCACTGGCCCAGAAGATCTGAAGTATGGGAGGTAAGAGAAGCATTTCTCATTGTCAGGGAGAAGACATTCTCACCCCAGTTTACAGACAAGAAAACTGGAACTCAAGGAATCAATAAAGCAGCCAAAGAGCCAGGCAGGTGGGAGCAGGCTGGAAGCAGCCCAGGGTTGCTAACTGCTGACACTGGGCTGTAGAAGGAGGAGCTGGATAGGCTCATGCTGGGAAAGGGCAAACCTCTGTGGCAGTTGTAATTACTGACCTGGAGAACGGGAGGTCTGAGAGTCGGGAAGGCCGACAGGAGTCAGGGGCACAGAAGCCAAGGTGAGCTTGGGCCAGCAGGGTCAGAGCTGTGCTGTGGACTGACCCAAAGGGCAGGGTCAGGTCAGGAGGTAGGGCATCAGAGTGGCCCAGGAGTATCACCTGGATCCCACTCAGAGGCCTCTGGGGCTTCCTGGGCCCGACATGGTCACCCGGTGTTTGAGGCCCTCTGTGTTCACATCCCTGAACCCCTCCAGTCATTCCTTTGATTCTGCCTTTATAGGTCAGTCTCTTCTCTCTCCATAAGCACAGTTCCATCTCATCTCACAATTGACCCTGCCTGAAATAGTCTGTACTTACAAACTACAGCTTACTAAAACCCTGAGCTTCTGTCCCCTACTTCCAGCTTTATATCAGGAAGGCCTTCCAGGGATCATTTCCTGACAACTCTTACCACAGGAACCTAGAATTTCTCTGAATCCTGGAACATGTCAGTGAATCACTCAACACTGGCAGAAAAACTAGTGTATGCTGGGCACTCATGGAGAAAAGAGCACCCACCATCTTCACTTCTTGGAGCTGACAGTTGTGGGGGAGACAGACAAGCAGGGGAAGGAGCAAATATACCATGGCAACTTTGACATGGTGATGAAGGGAATGATCAGTGTGCTGAGCATGGAGATGAGAGCTGAGGCCTCTCTGAGGTGGGGAAGGAGCCTGCTACAGAAATCTGCTGGCATTCCTGAGTGGGCCTGAGATGCAGCAGGAAGGCAGGAGGCTGGTGCTGCTTGTTGGGGGGAGAGGTCCAGGCAGAGTGGGACAGGTTGCGTGTGCTGAGGACCTGGTAGCACATTTGGGCTTTGTTCTTAGATCAATAGGAAGCCACAGGTAGACTCCTGGGAAATGTTTAGGAACCATTTGTGTTTGGGAAACTTACTCTGGCTGCTGGGAGTGGGGAGAATGGGAGAGGTTAAGACTGGATCCTGGGACATACCTGAGGCCATGGCAGTCGTCTGGTGAAGATGACGTTCTTGGACCAGGGTGGTGGTGGTGGGAATAAGAAGCAAATGGATCTAGGGAAATCCTTCAGTGCTACCCACCCTTCCAGACGGATTTCATCTGCACTCAGGACTTAGCCATCACAGGTATGCTCCCAGTTCCCACACCTTGCACCTCTTGCCAGATCCGGACCTACCCCCAGGATCCTCCCAGACACTACACCCAGGTGTCCTCAGGCACCCCTGAATCCCATAGGGCCAAATGAAACTTACATAATCTTCCCCCACCCCCAACCCCCTGCTCACTGCTGGCTCCTGCTTCTCCTCTTGCATCCTCTATCAGGGTGGTGTCACAAAAGCCAGAAAACTAGTCAGCACTCTAGACCAGGGCTTTCAGACTTTAAGGTACACATAAATCACCTAAATACAGGTTCTGATTCAGCAGCTCCGGGAGGTCCCAAATTCTGCATTTCTGACAAACCCTCAATGCTATTGGTCCTTGGAGCCCAGTTGGAAGAGGGTGGCTTTTGGTCTTCCCTCTCCCTCATCTCCCCCTCCACATTCTGAATACTTCCTGAATCTGTCCCCTCTCCCCTTCTCCTACCACACCTGTATTCAGGTCCCATGGTCTTTAACCTGGATTGTTTCAGCACCTCCTGACCAGTCTTCCTTTGGTTCATGTTGCTAAGTAGTGTTCCTAGGAGAAATCAAATGTTCCATGAGAAGTATTACTTATCCAGGCGCCTTGGCCACAGTTGCCAACAGGGTTATGACCAAGGGCAGGCTGCTGTCCAAGACGCTCCTTACCACTCATGCTGTACAAGGCTGGAGGATGTGCACAAGGCGGAGTCCTGGAGGGACTATCAAGATCAAAGCCAGGAAATGGACTCTAATGGGGTCATCCCATCAACCCTCTGACAGTGGGCCTGAAGGTCCTGAGCCAAAGCAAGAGAGAGCCTTTTTTGTTTTTTCTGTTTTTTGGGTTTTTTCAGTGTGGAAATTTAATTTATTTCCCTCCCAAGTAGCCAGAATATACATACCCTCTTAGCTCTGAGAAATGTGATAATGAAAATACCAACAGGATCGATCATACATTTAAAAAAAGAAAGAAAAGTACATACTGCACAGGAAACATCCCTCAGTCCACCCTAACCTAGTAGTGCAAGTTAATGGTATGTTTCTGGCATTGTCACCTTTCACTTGATTTATAATAATTTTACAGGACATATTTAAAGCAAAGATTTTTATTTTATTTTTTAACCCTAGCAGATTTTTTAAAAAAGAGGTTATATTAAATGACAATACATTCTGTTTTTTCTTTTTTTATTAATTTTTATTGGAGTATAGTTTCTTTACAATGTTGTGTTAGTTTCTGCTGTGCAGCAAAGTGAATCAGTTATACATATACATATATCCACTCTTTTTATTTTATTTATTTATTTATTTTTTGCGGTACGCGGGCCTCTCACTGTTGTGGCCTCTCCCGTTGCGGAGCACAGGCTCCGGACGCACAGGTTCAGCGGCCATGGCTCACGGGCCTAGCTGCTCCATGGCATGTGGGATCTTCCCGGACCGGGGCACGAACCTGTGTCCCCTGCATCGGCAGGCGGACTCTCAACCACTGCGCCACCAGGGAAGCCCGTACATCCACTCTTTTTTAGATTCCCTTCCCATTTAGTTCACCACAGAGCACTGAGTAGAGTTCCCTGTGCTATACAGTAGGTTATCATTAGTTATCAATTTTGTATATAGTAGTGTATATATGTCAATCCCAATCTCCCTATTCATCCCTCCCCACCTTCCCCCCCAGTAACCGTAAGTTTGTTTTCTACATCTGTGACTGTATTTCTGCTTTGCAAATAAGTTCATCTGTACCATTTTTCTAGATTCCACATATAAGCGATATTATACAATATTTATCTTTCTCTTTCTGACTTACTTCACTCCATATGACAATCTCTAGGTCCAACCACATCGCTACAAATGCCATTATTTCTTTCCTTTTTTTTTTTTTTTCGTACACGGGCCTCTCACCGCTGCGGCCTCTCCCACTGTGGAGCACAGGCTCCGGATGCGCAGGCTCAGCGGCCATGGCTCACAGGCCCAGCTGCTCCATGGCACGTGGGGTCCTCCTGGACCAGGGCACGAACCCGAGTCCCCTGCATCTGCAGGTGGACTCTCAACCACTGCGCCACCAGGGAAGCCCTATTTCTTCCCTTTTTATGGCTGAGTAATATTCCATTGTATACATGTACCACATCTTCTTTATCCATTCCTCTGTAAATGACAATACATTTTGAATCGGGGTAAGAAAAGAATTTAAAACTGCAAACTTTTATCAGTTTACTCAAAATAAAAATACACATAGAATTATGGAAATATAGGTTGACTATTTCCACTATGTAAATTTTGAAAGGCTTGCAAATTATTTTTCAAATTTTTTTACATCTTTATTGGAGTATAATTGCTTTACAATGGTGTGTTAGTTTCTGCTTTATAATAAAGTGAATCAGCTATACATGTACATAATATCCCCATCTCTCCTCCCTCTTGCGTCTCCCTCCCACCCTCCCTATTTTTTCAAGTTTTTAAAGTACATCTTAATCCCTCAATAAAGTATACCTATATTTTCTGGGTGCTAGTTTCTGGGAGGGAAACCACCCCATGTGCTCAATCAGTGGGTTTCAGATTTTCGTAGTGTGGACTAAAATCACTTGTTAAAATACAGATGCCCTAGCCCCAAAAAAGATTCTGATTCTGTCTCCCTTGGGGAGTTAGTATTTTAAAAGAAAAAAACAAAAGCAATTCAGGAGATGCAGATGCCCACGCAACTTTGGTGCTGGCTGCTCTTCTTCACTGATGTCAATGGCCCCACCTGGCGGTCTTAGGGTGAGTTACACGCGCTCCTAAAGGGAGGTTACCAGTGAGTCCCCTTCTTGGACATGGGATAGGCTCGTTACACACAGTATCTCTTCTAATTTTCCCCAAAACTCCTTACATGTGATATCCTCATCCTGTTTCACTGATGGGGAAACTGAGACTCAGAGAGCAGAGGTGACTAGCCTTATTGTGATGATCCTTTTGCACTATCTACAAATATCATTATGTTGTACACCTGAAACTAATATAATGTTATTTGCTAATTATACCTCAATAAAAGAAAAGGGAAAAAAAGGAAAGAGAGTGTTGACAGTTAAAGATTTCCACAGAGGATTCGGGAGTGCGTGAATTGGGCTGCAGCAGAACCTCCTGGGACCCTCAAGCCCACCCAACCCAGGGGGAGTTCGGGAGCTTAGCTGTCTGTGGGGCCCAATAGTACCAGGCTGGCCAAGGCCGGGGCACCTGCCCTCTCCCAGGACAAAGTCAGCTCTGTGGTGGCAGCTGCCAGCCAGCAAGCCCTGTGCACAATATACTGGTTGTTTCTTCCCTGTACATGTGAACGGAAGAACAGGAGCCACCTGGCACTTGAGGAAAAACTAATTAGAATCCTCATATTGCATTTTTATCCTCACCTAAAAGATGTCCACAACTTGCTTTTTTCTCTTGGTGTGGTTTTTGAGATTTACTCATTGTAAATAAATCAAGTAATTAAGTTTTTCAAAATGCCTTTGTATGCACGTTTCACAATTTATTGAATGACATTCAGGTTGATTTGGTTTTGCTTTGTTTCGGTTTCTGCAATTACAAATAATGCTTAATAGCCCTGTGACTTTGGAAAGTTACTTTGAACCTCTCTGGGTTTCTGTTTACAGAAGCTAGGCTTATAGCTACTTATCTGTAAAATGGGGGTAGCAGTAGGTTTGTGATTAGGATTAAATGAATTCGTAAATGTAAACAATGTGTCTCAATCAAGGGCAATTTTGTACCCAGGGAAAATTTGGCAACGTCTGGAGACATTTTTGGTTGTCACAACTTGGGGAAGGAGGTTGCAGCTGTTACTGGAATCTGGTAGGTAGAGGCCAGGGATGCTGCTAAACAACCTACATTGCACAAGACAGCTCCCATGCACAAAGAATTATCCAGCGCAAAATGTCAGTATCACCAAAGTTGAGAAACCCTGGAATAGTGCATGGCGCAAAATAAGCACTCAGTGAATATTAGTTATTTTTCAAGAGTGGCAGTGAAAATTCTTTTTCTTATTTTCTATATACAAGCATGAGTCTCTCTCACAGAAACAATCACTGCCTACAAATACTCACGGAACACTTACCAAAATTGTTTTACTCAGCCATAAGGAGCACCTCAGTAAATTTTAAAATATAGCAATTGTGCAGAGTACTTTCTTACCAAGAAGCAATAATTGAGAATATAATTACAAAAAGAGAGCTTCTTCCTGCCCCACCCTTATTCTCTCATACCTACTAGAATTCCAAAGCCACCAGAATTTTATGTTTTGTTTGTTTTTGTTTTGCGGTACGCGGGCCTCTCACCGCTGCGGCCTCTCCCTTCGCGGAGCACCGGCTCCGGACGCGCAGGCTCAGTGGCCATGGCCCACGGGCCCAGCTGCTCCGCGGCATGTGGGATCTTCCCGGACCGGGGCACGAACCCGCTTCCCCTGCATCGGCAAGTGGACTCTCAACCACTGCGTCACCAGGGAAGCCCCGCCACCAGAATTTTAAAATTTAACAAATAACTATTTTTTAAAAGGAGTAACATAGAGTGAAATATTAATTTATAAGTAATATTAATAATAATATTATATATTAAAAGATATAGAGTACAACCAAAGGAAAACACAGGAAAAAAACCCACAACAATCTTATGAAATTTTATAAAATCCAGAAAATTTAAAACAAATGAGGTAAGCATTCACTCTAGAAAGAAAATAAATAATGAAATAAATACCAAGAGTAAGAGGAGGAAATTAATAAAAATTTAAAAAGAAATCAATGAAATAAGAAACAAAAATAGCCCCAATAAATAACTATTTTTTGAATGCCAGTAAAATAGACAAAACTCTGACAAATGCACCTTTAAGGGGGAAGAAGCTAGAAACAGAAATGAGCAATATTGGGAAAGAATATGACCTTAGATTTATAGAAGATTATAACTGTAAGAATTCTGTTTGGATAGAGTACTGTCTGTATGTATTTGATTTCACTGCCATGAAAACCACAATAAAGGGATGAAAAGAGGTAAATAAACCCACAAAAAAAAAAGGGGGAGAATTGAGAGGGGAAAACATCAATAAAAATTTGGAAGCTAGAAAGCAGATATTTGAATCATAATTGACTTAGACTCCAGATAATCAAAACAATAAGCCAGGAGTGAGGAAAGCTGAGAAACTTGATTAAAACCTCAAACTAGATTAAAACCCTGTACCACAACATGGACCATGTGATCCACCAGCAGCTGCAGATCAGCAAAGCCCCTTGGTTACACCAGCTCTCACGCCACAACCAGTGCACAGGTGATGGTGATATCTGCTTGCAGCAGCAGCAAAGTCTTGGTGTGTCCTGGATAACACTCTACAACCAGGGACTAGTTGGCCCTGCAATGGCACCACCAGGAAAAAAGCTATGCCTCCCTGCCCTTCACCTGGTGGCCTAAGGTGACCCAGGCCCAGTACCTTCTGCTGTAGACACCCAGAAATAGCAGGTAAACCCAGTAAGCACCTCCTGCCCCCACAGACGGCACCAGCCAGTGCTGAGCAGGAGCCCAGCAGTACCAGAAGAACAAAGCTGACCAGAATGCATGGCAGGGCTCAGAAAACTAAACTGCCATTGGAACTAAAGTCTACAAAAGTAGACAGAACCCACAGACAAACCTGGTGACTGCCTGATAGCATGGAAGATTGAATGGGACTGAGAGTTCCCTCACATAACAACCCAAATGGAAGGGTGCTATAGAAAATCACTTGTCATACCAAGAGGCAGGAAAACCACTATCCAAATGAGAAAAGATAATCAAGTGAGGCCAATACTGAGATGAATCAGATGTTGGAATTATCTGACAAGGATTTGAAAGCAGCTGGCATAAAAAAATGCTTCAACAATCCATCACAAATTGTCTGGAAACACATGAAAAAATAGAAAGTTTCAGCAAAAAGTTATTAAAAAAGAATCAAATAAAAATTGTAGAACTGAAAAATGCAACATCCAAAATTTAAAAACTCACTGAATAGACACAACAGTAGAGTGGAGATGACAGAAGATAGAATTAGTGAACTTGAAGACAATCTGAACAACAGAGACTAGACTGAAAAAATAATGAACAGAGACTCAGGGACCTGTGGGTCTATATTAAAGGATCCATATAATCAAGTTTCCAGAGGAGAGGAGGAAGATGTGGGACCAAAAAGGCATTCAAAGAAACAATAGCTGAAAATTTCCCAAACTTTGTGAAAGACATAAACCTCCAGATTCAAGAATCAGAGAGAATCCAAAATATGAGAAAACCAAAGAAATCTACACCAAGACACATCATAATTATACTTCTGAAAACTAAAAACAGAGGAAAAAATCTTGAAAACAGCTAAAGTGAAATAATGTACTACCTACAAAGGAAGAGCAATTCAAATGACAGTGGATTTCTCCTCTGAAACCATGGGGGCCAGAAGGAAGTGGCACAAAATTTTTCAAGTGATGAGTGAAAAACTGTCAGCTCTGAAGCATAAATTTGGTGATACTGTCCTTCAGAAAATAGGAGGAAATAAAGACATTCTCAGATAAAGAACATCTAACAGAATTTACTGCCAGCAGACCTATCCTTAAAGAATGGCTAAAAAGAGCTCTCCAGAAAGAAAGGAAATGATGACAGAAGAGAGCCCTCAGAAAGGAAAGAAGAACAATAAAGAACAATAAAATTAGTAAACAGAAGTAAGCACAATAGATTATCCTTCACCTCATGAGTTTCCTTTATTATATTTTATGGATGAAGCAAAAGTTATAGCACCACTGGGTGTTATAACTTTTAATATATCAACAGTTGCTTTAAATGTAAATAGTCTAAATACACCAATTAAAAGATAGAGCTTTGGGAAAAAAGACAGATATTTGGAAGAGTAGATTAAAAAATAATAACGCAACTATATGTTGTTTATAAGAAATTCACTTCAAACATGATGACAGAGGTAGGTTCAAAGAAAAAGGATGGAAAAAATAGTATCTCCAAGCCCAGACATTCTCTCATTGGAGTATTCTACCAAATATTCAAATAATTAATAACTGATTTTAATCTATTTCAGAAAATAGGAGAGGAAGGACACTTCCCAACTAATTTTATGAGCCTGTATTAGTCTGATCCCAAAATCAGAAAAGATAGCACAAAAAAGAAAACTACAGACCAATATCCCTCACGAATTTAGATGCAAAAGTCCTCAAGAAAAATTTAGCAAATTAAATACAAGAACATATAAAAAGACAATACACCACAACTAAGTGGGATTTTTTTCCAGTTATAAAGGTTGGTTAAATATTCAAAAATCAAGGATGAAGGTCATATGATTATTCCAATTTATGCAGGAAAAACATTTGACTAAATTCAACTACCTAACCATTCATGATAAAAATTCTCTGGAATAAAAGGGAACTTAACCTCACAAAGAGCATCTACAAAACCAATAGCTAACATCATACTTAATGGCATGACCTTTCCTCTAAGACTGAGAAAACAAGGCAATGATGTCTGCTTTCACCACTCTTAATCAACATAATACTGGAATTTCTAAACACTGTGACAAGGCAAGAAAAGGCAAAAAAAAAAAGTCATACAGATTGGAAAGAAATAAATAAAACTGTCTCTACTTGCAGACAACATGATTGTCTATGTTGCAAAATTCCAAGGAATGTATAAAAATCATCTAGAATAAGTGAGTTCAGTAAGATGGCAGGATACAAAGTTACCATGCAAAAGTATTTCTATATACTGATGACACACAAGTGGAAGCCAAAATTAAAAATACCATTTAGAATTGCTCCAAAGAAATGAAATACTTAGGTATAAATCTAACAAAACATGCACAAGATCAGTATGGTAAAATTTATAAAATGCTGATGAAAGAAATCAGTGAAGACATAAATAATTGAAGATATATACCTTGTTCAACACTTGAAAGATTCAACACAGCAAAGATGTTAATTCTCCCCAAATTGATCTACAGATTTACCACAATCTCTATCAAGATCTTAACAAACTTTATTTTTATAGATACAGAAAGCCTTATTCAAAATTTTAGATGGAAAAGGAAAGGCCCTACAATAGCCAAAACAAATTTTAAAAAGAAAAGTAGGAGTAATGATTCTTTGAGATGTTAAGCTTTTACTATTAGCTACAGTAATGAAAACCATATGATACTGGCAGAGGGATAGTCATATAGATTAATTGAACAGATAGAAAATGAAGAAATAGACCTACACAAATATGTTCATTTATTTTTAAACAAAGGAACAAAGCATTTCAAAGAGAGAGAGATAAGCCTTTCAGTAAATGGTGCTGGAGCAAGTAGGTACCCACAGCAAAAACAAAAAACCTTGAACTAATCCTCCAATTTTATACAAATTTTAACTCAAAATGGACCATGGACCACGAAAAATGTAAACCTTCTAGGAAAAAAATAGGAGAAAATATTCAAGACCTAGATTAGGCAAAGAGTTCTTACCTGAAAGCATGATCCACAAAAGGAAAATTTGATTAATTGGACCTCATAAAATTTAAAACTTTTGTTGAGAAATTGACCCTATTAATGAATATGAAAAGACACATTACAGACTGGAAGAAAATATCTGCAAATCACATATTTAACAAAGGACTTGTATCTAGAATATACAAAGAACTCCTCAAACCCAACATTAAAAAGACAATCCAATTTTTAAAATAGGCAAAAGAAATGTGTAGACATTTTATCAAAGATAAATATATATGAGATATACAGTTGGAAAATAAGCACATGAAAAGATGTTCAACATCACTAGAAAAGTGCCAAATAAAACTATAATGAGGGCTTCCCTGGTGGCGCAGTGGTTGAGAGTCCGCCTGCCGATGCAGGGGATGCGGGTTCGTGCCCCGGTCCGGGAAGATCCCACATGCCGCGGAGCGGCTGGGCCCGTGAGCCTTGGCTGCTGAGCCTGCGCGTCCGGAGCCTGTGCTCCGCAACAGGAGAGGCCACAACAGTGAGAGGCCCGCGTACGGCAAAAAAAAAACCAAAAAAACCCCAAAAAACTATAATGAGACATCACTACATACCATTCAGAATGACAGAAATAAAAATAGTAATAACACAAATGATGGTGAGGATGTGGAGAAACTGGGTGCATCATACATTACTGGTGGGAATGTAAAATAATACAGTGTGATATAATTTTTAAAAATGCTGTCTTGACCCAGTTTTGAGGCCCTGGCTAGAGGTTGGTCAGTTCTCCTTCTTGAGCAGCCAATTAAGCCCATACTCCCAACTATTGAGTTTACTGGGCTTTCATTCATACTATTAGACACTATACACCTGCCCTAATCACCCCAAGGCCAGGTACCATACAACCAAGGACAGACCCTATGCCCCAGGGCTGACTGAAATTACTCAAATTATCCAGTGCTAAACCTGCTTACCTTGCCTGAGCCATTTCTTCCTGCAGAAACCACAATAAATATGCTTGCCCACAATTCCCCCATCCCTCTGCCTCCTAACTGACCCTGGTGCTTCCTTGTGTGGCCCTGTGTGAAGTGCTCTGTTCTCTCCTATTGAACTTTGATTAACCATTTTTTCTCTCTTGACCTGTGTCTGGCCTCACCATATCCCACTCAAGGTAATATGATTAAAACATACAGGCACTCTGGAAAATAGTTTGGCAGTTTCTATTAAACTAAAAATGAAATTACCATATGAACAGCAATTAGTCTCTTGGGCTTTTAGCATAGAGAAATGAAAACTTGTTTTTATGCAGAAACTTCCACATCAATGTTCTAGCAGCTTTATTCATAATAGCACCAAAATAGAAATGACCCTAATGTCTTTCAACTGATGAATGTTTAAAGAAACTATGGCACATCCATACCATGGAATGCTATTCAGCAATAAAAAGGATGGAACTATTGATAACATGCAACATCTCAGATGAACATAATGGAAATTATACTGCACTAATCTCAAGAGGATACATACTGCATAATTCTATTTATATAACATTTGTAAAAGAACATAATTATAGAGATTAGTGGCTAACCAGGCCAGGGCTGGCTGTGGAGGGGAGGATGTGACTGTAAAGGGGAGCACAACGGAGACTTGAAGTGATGGTACAGTTAAGTATCTTGATTACAGTGTTGGTTCCCTGAAGCTACACATGTGACAAAGTTGCATACAGCTACACATGCACACGCACGCATGCACACATATGCGCACAAGTGCATGTATTAACTGGTGAAATCTGAATAAACTCAATGGTTTGTACCTAATGTCAGTTTTCTGGTTTGATATTGTTCTGTAGTTTTGCAGGATGTAAATATCAGGGGTGGTTGGGTGAAGGGTGCATGGGACCCCCTGCACATTTCTTTGCAACTTCATGTGAATCTATAATTATTTCAAAATGAAAAGGTTTTTTTAAAGGAAGGGGACTCCTGTGAAGGAAAAAAAAAAAAACTTCAAAATCTTCAAAGGTCGCAGAAATTGGCTACAGCTGCACCTGAAATTTATACTTTTTTTTAAGTGTAGGGGAGGATAAAATCAAGAAGGATGGGAGAAAGCACTTTGAGAGGAAATTAGACCTCAGATTCTCTCCCTCCTTCTGCTTAGCCAGGTGTCTGCCCCTCCCTACTCGGAGGGTTTGTTTTCTGTTGAGAGTAAAGCAGAGGGTTTTCTAGATATTTATTCCTACTCAACTCTAAGAATGCTGGCAAGTAAAGGGAGGGTGGGAAATTTCATCTTTGTGCTGGAAAAAGAGTTATCCTGCAGTCCTGGTACAACTTCTCTCTTTGGCCTCCTATATATCCATGTGCACCCTTCTTCCCATACACAGAGCACTCTCCCCAAGAGGGCAACATAGAGGCCAGTGTAGCTCAGAGTAGTCAGCAGGTCCCAATGTGGCTTCTTGTGGTCCAGTAACCTGGGAACTAAAAGACGACTGCCTCCAACACACAGAACATATAACTGTCGGTAGGAATAGGACAATTGTAGCAAACAAACAAACACAATCTAATTCAGAAAGTGGGAGGATGGTAGACATACAGCAGTCACTGGTTCTTGCCCACTTGGTTTTCTAGGAACACCACAGTCTCCCTTCTCTGGAAGTAGTGTTATTGATCAGCCCACCTAGCAGTCTTTTGTCCACTGGCTTCTAAAGCTTTGTCCCTGCCTTCTGGCAGTTATATTTTCTTTCATGGTCACATAAGACTTGGGAATTAAAGCATCTGCTTCCTGCTGGTGCATGTGTGGGAGATTGGGCACTTCTTTGGGGGTTAAAAAATTATAGAACTGTAGGTGGTCTCTTTGACATTTCCCTAAAATACCTAGGAAGCTTCCAGTCTACTCTCATCCTATTAGTTCCATGTGACAGTACCCATAGCCAAAGGTCTGCCTGGACATAGTTTTTAAATTTTAAGACTTGCATCATCTGCCTTTGTGGTCTGCTCATTACCCAATTTCATGGCTTAATGAGTCTGAGGCCATTTTTAAATTAATCAACTTAGTTTGTAAAGCAACACTCTCAATCTACTTTCTGCCAGTAAGCTTTTGGTTTCTGAATGGCAGGGCATCAATCTTATCTCCTGCCAAATATTACCATGATTTTGGAGGAATTCAACCTAGAACTGGTGTGGTGTCTGCTCCATGAAATGTGCAGAAACCAGGCTTATTTCAGCTCCCTTTCTTATTCTGATATCATGGGCCTCATTCTCGTGGTCCAAGACAGCAGCTCCACATTCTAGGCAGCAGGAAAGAAGAAGGACTAAGGGGAAGGTTGCAGCAATGGATGGGGTCTTCCATGGGGAAGAATAGGTGCCATTTGTTGGAAGAAGCATAAATGGGGATATTTGGTAGTCACAGGGGTGGATGGTGGCAGAGATATTTATCTGCTCAAAAAAATTCATTTTTTCCTTCCATTGTTGCTGAGAAACAGCTGCTCAGATGGAACTAAGTTATTTCCAAGCTTGTGAAAACCTTTCCCAAGTCTTCTTCACATTTGGTGGAGATATGTGACTAGTTCTTGCCAATTGAGTGTGAGGAGAAGTGCTGTGAGTGACTTGAGGTTGAGCTAGGTAAGAAGCATTTGTGCTTTCTCTGCATCTCTCCTCTCTTTACCAGTGGATACAGAGGTCTCCAAACCAAGGGCAGAAGTTCTTGACAGTTTTTATGATATGAGCCTCTTGGCAGACGCCCTGTTCATAATAATGTTTTTTAAAATGATAAAATAAGGGGGGGAGGGATAAATTGGGAGTTTGGGATTGACATATACACACTATTATATATAAAAGATAACTAATAAGAACCTACTGTATAGCACTATTCAGTGCTCTGTAATGACCTATATGGGAATGGAGTCTAGAAGAGAGTGGATATATGTATATGCATAACTGAATCACTTTTCTGTACAGCAGAAACTAACACAACATTGTAAATCAACTATACCCCAATAAAAAAAATTAATTAAAAAAAGCATTAAATAAAATACTGGGTTGGCCAAAAATTTCCTTTGGTTTTTAAGTAAAAATAAAAGACGCATTTTTCATTTTCACCAAGAATTTTATTGAACAATATATTCACCATTTTGTTCCACTACCTTCTGCCAGTTTTCAGGCAACTTCATAATTCCATCTTCCCAAAACTTTTTATCTTTTTAAGCAAAGTACTGTTCCAGGTGCCTTTTACAGTCTTCCAGGGGATTGAAAGTTTTTCCATTAAGAGAATTTTGTAAAGACTGAAATAAATGGAAAGCCAAAGGTGCAATGTCTGGTGAACACGGCAGATGAATCAGAACTTCCCAGCCAAGCTGTAACAGTTTCTGCCCAGTCATCAGAGAAACATGCGGCCTTGTGTTATCCTGATGGAAGATTACGCGTTTTCTGTTGACTAATTCCAGACGCTTTTTGTCGAGTGCTGTTTTCAGTTGGTCTAATTGGAAGCAGTACATGTTGGAATTTAATCGTTTGGTTTTCTGGAAGGAGCTCATAATAGAGGACTCCTTTCTAATCCCAGCACATATAAAACATCACCTTCTTTGAATGAAGACTGGCCTTTGGTGTGGTTGGTGGTTGTTCATTTCGCTTGACCCATGATCTCTTCCATTCTATATTATTGTACAGTTCCACTTTTCATCAGCCGTCACAATTTGTTTCAAAAATGGAAAGTTTTCATTACGTTTAAGTAGAGAATCATATACAGAAATACAGTCAAGAAGGATTTTTTCACTTAACTTATGTTGAACCCAAACATCAAAGCGATGAACATAACCAAGCTGGTGCAAATGATTTTCAGTGCTTGATTTGGATATTTTGAGTATGTCGGCTATCTCCCAGGTGGTAAAATGTTGATTGTTCTCAATTAATGTCTCAATTGGATCGTTATCAACTTCAACTGATCTACCCAACTGTGGAGCATCGTCCAGTGAGAAATCTGCAGCATGAAACTTCGCAAACCACTTTTGACATGTTCGATCAGTCACAGCACCTTCTCCATAAAATGCACAAATCTTTTTTTGCATTTCAGCTACATTTATACCTTTCTTGAAATAATAAGGCATAATATGACAAAAATGTTGCTTTTTTTCTTCCATCTTCAATATTAAAATGGCTACACAAAAATTCACCAATTTTGAGAAGCTTTTTTAAAATGCATTCTGATATGACAACTGTCACATACAACCTAACAAAATTGTTTCGAATGAAGTTAAAGACAACTAAGAGCTACCAGAGGCACCTTAAGGAAAAAAACAGATGAACTTTTAGCCAACCCAATACAGAGGATTACAAAGGAAACCAGTTATATTGAAATACAGTTACCAAAATATTTTAAGTGTTATGACATAATAGTATTTATGCATTTAAATAGCATGTTAAATGCATGTTCTACTGGTGGGTCTAATATCTACCACATTTTCAAAGTTGTAAATGAGTGAAAATGATATTTCTAGATATACCTAACATTTTCTTTTAGGATGATGAAACTGTTTTAGAAATAGAGAGAGGTATGGTTGCACAACATTGTGAATGTAGTAAATATTACTGAATTGTGCACTTTAAAATGGTTAATTTTAAGTTATGTAAATTTTACCTCAATTAAAAAAAGAAAAAATGAAATTGGGGGAAATGATCTCTATTGTACAACTGTGAGAGGATATGAAAATATCAGGCTGAGGTTTGCCATTGGTTATAGTCACATCCTACTGTGGTTTGTTATTTAGACTCAAAATGGCAGGAAAAGCTAAACTTGACCCATCTGGGTTTGCTGCACCCCTCCCTGATTTCTATCCACAGATCTCTTGGGGGTACATGGACCCCAGAATAAGAACCCCTGTCCTAGGGGATGACAGAGCCGTAAGAGGAAAGGTCCCTGAGTCACTAGTAGGAAGAAAAATCACTTGCTGAATGGTTACATGAGCAAGAAATTTTGTATCTTTATTAGAGAAGCTAGTATTTTCCTGAGCCAATACACTCCTATTTCTGCTTAAGTTACTTCAAGTCAGGTTTCCAACACCCTATATCCCATAATAAGCAGCAAAGTAACAAAATATTTTTTGTCCAGGGCAGTATCAATGATTAATCTGCCTGTAGGCCTTAAATCAAACAACCCTAAAGGCTGCCCTACATTTGGACTTTCAGTGATGGGAGTCAGTAAATATCCTTATTCGGTAAGCATGTTTGAGAATGTTTTAGTTTGTCTATTTTATTTTGTTATTTAAGGCCAAAGCCTTGTAAACAATTCAAATCTTTGAGGAGTGTGGCTGGAGTCAGGCCAGGGATGAGACCTCCACTTTCTTATTCATGCCTTTCTGTAATTTAGTCTTTTTTTTTTAAACCATGACCACAAACTATTTTTATCACAATGAATAAGGTGGTTTAATCTTAGGGAAAAAAACTATATATGGGCAAACCTCAGAGATATTGTGTGTTCAGTTCCAAACCACTGCACTAAAGCAAATATCACGTTAAAGTGAGTCACACAAATTTTTTGGTTTCCCAGTGCATATAAAAGTTATGTTTACACGGTAGTGTATTTAGTGTGCAATAGCATTATGTCTAAAAAAATGTACATACCTTAATTAAGAAATACCTTACTGCTGGGACTTCCCTGTGGTCCAGCAGTTAAGACTTCACCTTCCAATGAAGAGGGTGTGGGTTCAATCCCTGGTCGGGGAGCTAAGATCCCACATGCCTCGCGGCCAAAAAACCAAAACATAAAACAGAAGCAATATTGTAACAAATTCAATAAAGACTTAAAAAAAATTTTTTTTAAAAGAAATGCCTTACTGGGCTTCCCTGGTGGCGCAGTGGTTGGGAGTCCGCCTGCCGATGCAGGGGACACGGGTTCGTGCCCCGGTCCCGGAGGATCCCACATGCCGTGGAGCGGCTGGGCCCGTGAGCCATGGCCACTGAGCCTGCGCGTCCGGAGCCTGTTGCTCCGCAACGGGGGGGGCCACAACAGTGAGAGGCCCGCGTACCACAAAAAAAAAAAAAAGAAATGCCTTACTGCTAAAAATTGCTAACCACCTGAGCCTTCAGCAAGTCATAATCTTCTTTTTCTAAAAAAATAATTAATTTATTTTTGGCTGCATTGGGTCTTTTTTGTGGCTTCTCATTGCAGTGGCTTCTCTTGTTGCAGAGCATGGGCTCTAGGCGCACGGGCTTCAGTAGTTGTGGCTTGCGGGCTCTAGAGTGCAGACTCAGTAGTTGTGGCGCACGGGCTTAGTTGCTCTGAGGCATGTGGGATCTTCCCGGACCAGGGCTGGAACCCATGTCCCCTGCACTGGCAGGTGGATTCTCAACCACTGTGCCACCAAGGAAAGCCCAAGTCATAATCTTCTTGTTGGTGGAGGGTCTTGTCTTGATGTTTATGGCTGCTGACTGATCAGGGTGGTGATCGCTGAAGGCTAGGATGGCTGTGGCAATTTCTTAAAATAAGACAATAATGAAGTTTGCCATATTGATTGAGTTCCTTTCATGAACCATTTCTCTGTAGCATGCAATGCCATTTGATAGTGTTTTGCCCAAAGAAGAGCTTCTCTCAAAATTGGAGTCAATCCTCTCAAATACTCTTGCTGCCTTATCAACTAAGTTTATGTAATATTCTAAATCCTTTGTTGTCATTTCAAGAATCTTCAACAGATGTAGATTCCATCTAAAGAAACCAGTTTCTTTGCTCATCCATAAGAAACAACTCCTCATCCACTAAGTTTTATAATGAGATTGCAGCAATTCAGTCACATCTTCAGGCTCTTCTTCTAATTCAAGTTCTCTTGCTATTTCCATAACATCTGCAGTTACTTCCTCCACTAAAGTCTTGAGCCCCCTTAAAGTCTTCCATGAGTGTTGGAATCAACTTTGTTCAAACTCCCATTAATACTGATATGTTGACATCTTCTCATGAGTTATGAATGGCATCTAGAATGGTGAAACGTTTCCAGAAGGTTTTTGATTGACTTTGCCTTGATCAGACGAATCACTATCTATGGCAGTTATAGCTTTATAAAATCTGTTTCTTAAATAAGAAGACTAGAAAGTCAAAATTACTTCTTGATCCATGGGCTTCAGAATAGATGTTGTGTTAGCAGGCATGAAAACACTAATGTTGTACATCTCCATCAGAGCTCTTGGGTGACCAGGTGCTCATTGTCAATGAGCAGCAGTATTTGAAAGGAATCTTTTTTTCTGAGCAGCAGGTCTCAACAGTAGTTTTTTTCGGTAAACTGTGATTCAAACAGGTGTGCTGTCATCCAGGCTTTGTTGTTCCATTTATATAGCACAGGCAGAGTAGATTGAGCATAATTCTTAAGGGCCCTAGGATTTTTGGAATGGTAAATGAGCATTGACTTCAAGTCACCAGCTACATTAACCCCTAATGAGACAGTCTGCCTGTCTTTTGAAGCTTTGAAGCCAGGCTTTGACTTCTCCTCTCTAACTATGAATGTCCTAAATGACATCTTCTTCCAATATAATGCTGTTTTGTCTACATTGAAAATCTGTTTAGTGTAGCCACCTTCATTCATTTTTTTAGCTAAATCTTCTGGACAACTTGCTGCAGCTCCTACATCAGCACTTGTTGCTTCACCTTGTACTTTTATGTTATGGAGACGGCTTCTTTCCTTAAACCTTGTAAACCATCCTCTGCTAGCCTCAAACTTTTCTTCTGCAGCTTCCTTACCTCTTTCAGTCTTCATAGAATTGAAGAGAGTTAGGACCTTGCTCTGGATTAGGCTTTGGCTTAAGGGAATGTTGTGGCTGGGTTGATCTTCTATCCAGACCATTAAAATGTTCTTCATATCAGCAATAGGGCCGTTTCACTTTCTGGTCGTTCATCAGTTCACTGAAGTAGCACATTTAATTTCCTTTAAGAACTTTTCCTTTGCATTCACAGCTTGGCTAACTGTTTGGCATAAGAGGTCTAGCCTTCAGCCTATCTCAGCTTTTGACATGCCTTCCTCACTAAGCTTAATCATCTCTAGCTTTTGATTTAAAGTGAGAGATGTGTGACACTTCCTTTCATTTGAACACTTAGAGGCCATTGTAGGGTTATTAACTGGCCTAATTTCAATATTGTTGTGTTTCAGGAATTAGGGAGGACTGAAGAGAGGTATAAAGACAGAGGAAAGGCTGGTCAGTGGAGCAGTCAAAACACAGACAACACTTATTAAATTTGTTGTCTTACGTGGGCCCAGTTCGTGGTGCTTCAAAACAATTACAAGAGTAACATCAAAGATCATTGATCACAGATCACCGTAACAAATATAGTAACAATGAAAAAGTTTGAAATATTGTGAGAATTATAAAGCATGACATAGAGACATGAAGTGAGCAAATGCTGATGGAAACTGATGCCAATAGACTTGCTTAATGCAGGGTTCCCACAAACTTTCCATTTGTAAAAAATGCACTATCTGTGAAGCACAATAAAGTGAAGTACAATAAAATGAGGTATGCATTTGCAGCTGGAGCTGTTAGAATCTAAGCCTGTAGATGCTAGTGGCCATCTTTCCTGCCTGGTTGCACAGCCCTTGTGAAGCCAGTGGGGAGGAAAGCTGAGTGGAGGGTGGAAGAGTGAGATTGGATTGATTCTTTTTTTTTTGCGGTACGCGGGCCTCTCACTGCTGTGGCCTCTCCCGCTGCGGAGCACAGCCTCTGGACGCCCAGGCCCAGCGGCCATGGCTCACGGGCCCAGCTGCTCCATGGCATGTGGGATCTTCCCGGACTGGGGCACGAACCCGTGTCCCCTGCATCGGCAGGCAGACTCCCAACCACTGTGCCACTAGGGAAGCCCCTGGATTGATTCTTGTTGATATTTTAAGATGTCTGAACTTTTCAGTTATGTGATACCTGAATACATAAATGACCTCTTTCTTCATCAAGCCTATCTGAGTTTGGGTTTTATAACTTACACAGGGAAGTCTTGCCTAATATGAGGGGCACTTTGATCTGGATCTGGAAAGGCATTTGGTGGGGTTCTCTTCAGATATTCAGAAAGAAGAGGATGTGCACAGGCAGGGCCACCATTGGTTCCTTCTCTGTGGTAGCTAGTCTACTGAGATGGCCCCAAATAAGTCTCTCCTTCCCTTTATGTGCATGAAGCTCCTGCACTGCTTATGTCCTCTTCTCTTAAATCTGGACTGGGCTTGTGACTATTTTGACCAATAGAATACAGAGAAAGTGACATTCTTCAAAGGGTCTTCCACTTCCTCTCTCTTGGAGCCCTGGGTTGCCATGAAAGATGTTCAGGATAACCTGCTAGAGAGAAGCCACAAAGAAAAGTGGGAGGGTAAAACACTACAAAGGGAGGGCTTGCTGGGGACATGGAGGTGCCAGAATCCAACCCCAGCCACCATCTCAGTAGAGGCATGAGAGACCCCAAGTGAGACCTGGAGCACTAGAATAATGAGATGTAATAAACTCGTGGTTCTATGCAAGTTTTTTTGTTATGCAACTGGACTTCCCTGCCCCCATACACATGGTATCAATCACAAAAAGTAGCTCCTTCTGGGCAGATGAATTACAAAAATTCACCCCTCTCTCCAGGCTGGAGCACAGGTTGCCAGGGCACAGCATTCACAGGGGGGGCAGAGAGTGCCACTGGCTCCTCCCTCAGTCTGGTGAGACTTTGTAGAGCACAGGGACTGCACAACCCCAGTATTCAGAAGCCTGGGGTTGGAGGCTGTGGAGGGATGCCCACAGGCAGCCAGTCAGTCTGCACTTGTTCTTAGCAACCCGCTACCCCTCCTGGGCTTTCATGTTACCCTGCTGTTGTCTAGTGTCCTCTGACACTAGAGCGCTGGACCGTTGATGCTGAAAACTCAGCCTTCGTGCACTGGTGCTGAATTGAATCTTGGAGTTTTGGGTGAAGAGGAAAAGAATAGTTTTATTGCTTTGCCAGGCAAAGGGGGGACACAGCAGGGTTGTGCCCCTGAAAAACTGTGTGTCCCAACGTGGAAGGATTTGGTGAGGAGTTTTATAGCAATGGTTCAAGGGCAGGGTTGCTGATAAGATTAGGGTGTGTGCAGGGCATTCACTCCTTTAATCTGGTCTCTGGTAATCTCTTGATGAGCTTCTATGGTGCCTTTAACCTGGCCTGAAGTGGTCTTCTCTGGAATGAATAATGCTGACATCTTCTATTTGTTGGGGGTTTTAGTTCTGTAAAGAGCTCAAAGATAGTTATGTGTATCCCTTGAGGTAGTACCAGGACCCTGCCCCAAGGCTGCACTATTATTTCCTGGCTGCTCCTCCCTTGTCTCTGCAACCCCTCCCTTCCCTGATTAGCAACCGTTTGAAAAACTTCTGTGCCCAGGAGTCCTACGGTCTCAATCTTTTCCTTGCCCTTCTAGCTCTCCTCTGCCCCAAAATCAGCCAGCCATTTCCCATATCCTCTAGCCCAGTATAGCAAGAGAGGGTGTCTCATTTTGTTGCTATTGTTAGTTCCTGGAACCCATTTCACTCTCATTTCTTCAGAGTTGATTTTCCAGGAAAGAGCCAGGAGCCCATCCTAGTTTGCCATGTAGGTGAGTGGACAGCTATTCCGTTTTCCTCAGGCCATGCCTGTCCTCATGCACCTCTAATGAGTTTTAACAGTCTGTTGAGTGTTTCTCTTGTCCCTAGGCTGTAAGCTTACTGAGGGCAGGCCGGGGCCTGATTCATCTCTTTGCCTTGGTCCCAGCACAGGGCCTTGACCACCAGTCAACAAATGTGCACTCATGCAAGCATCATCAATCCTTTCTCTGCTCATTTTCAATCTCCACCTGAATAGAACAGCTTGCTCTTTGAACACAGCTGCGGACAATTACTCCGGGCTAGGATCCCACCAGAATTGTCCCTGAATTTACTGGACTGAATGACCATTAATGGACCGAAACGTGCCATTAATTAGTTTTTTCTTCATATCTGAGGCAGGATGAATCAAGCCACTGTTCACGACTGCATGTCTTGTCTTTAGGCAGCTCAGGATACTGGCTAAGGGTCAAAAGTCTGAGAGCTTGTCCCTGTTTCCATGTAATTGATAAGCGACACGAAAGGGAGGAAGATCAAGGAAATAGAGGGAAGAGAGGAACAAAAATGAACAGCGTGAGACAAAAAAAAAGAGAAAGAAAGGAAAAAAAAAGAGCTAGCTGAAAAGCGTAGTAGCGTTAAGAAGATGAGAAAGTAGAAGCGACAAGGCAGGAAACGAGCGAGGAGAGCGGGAAGAGGAGAGGGAGGTCTGACCCGGGAGCGCGCCCGGCCGGCTCACTGCTCCCCATCGCGGGGGTGGGGGAAGAGAGGGACGAGCGGAGAGCGACCTCCCCGGATGCTGAATGGTCGCGCCCGGCGGCGGCGGCCAATGGGCGGCCGGGATGTTGGAGCGGCAGCGTCTGG
>NW_020172287.1:146790-146910 GCF_003031525.2 Neophocaena asiaeorientalis asiaeorientalis | reverse complement strand
AAAACGAGGGGGGCGCGGAGGAGGAGGCGGCGGCGTCGGTGGCGGCGGCGTCGGCTGCGCGAAGGGGAAGGCAGCGGTGGGTGCAGCGAGGAGGGTGAGGCCGGAGGCCGAGAGGCCGGG
>NW_020172287.1:88221-146748 GCF_003031525.2 Neophocaena asiaeorientalis asiaeorientalis | reverse complement strand
CGGCAGCGGCGGAGGAAGGCGGCGCACCCCAAGAGGTGAGCGAGACCAGCCCGAGGCCCGGCTGAGCGCTGCTCCCCACACTGCTGCCCACGGGCCCCTCTCGGTCGTGTCCCCGGGACCGTAGCGCGGGGGACTCGAGCAAGAGCACCTTGAGTTTTGCGTGCAGCGGGCCCGAAGACTGGAGGAGATGGTGGCTGTTGGGGGTCCCAAGACGCGCGGCTGTCGCCATCCAGTTGGTCCCCGGACCGCGCCCCCGCGCCGAGTCCGGGGCTGGGGGGTGTTGTTTGACGGCGGGGGCGGGGCCGCGCAGGGGGCGCCAGGGTTGGGGGATGCGCTGGCTGTCGACTCTGGCTCTGGTCACCCGGAGGAGGGGAGTTGGTGTCCGGGACTCTTGGCTGGGATGGGTGGCAACTTTGGAGAAGTGGCGGTGTGGGATTGCGCGGAGTGGAGTGTGGAACTTCGCAGTTACCGCAAAGCGGGAAACCAACTGTTTACCCCCTCCCCCAAATGTATTTAAAATTCAGTTTAACACAAATTTTGGGGGTGGGGGGTGGGGGGATGGGAATGACATGGTTAAAGAAACCCTTAGCACCAGATGAAGAGATTTATGATATTGCTGAGGACTCAGAGATAGTTCTAATTACTTGAAGTTTTGTGTAATAACCTGAATCGTATCTCTTTTCTTTTTTTCTAAACACCAATCATTATTTTCTTTGGAAATTTTTTTTTTTGACTTTATCTCCTACAGCTTCTCCAAAGAGCCTGCTAATGAACACCTGTAACCTCTTCTTGAACTGTTACTGCAAATGACAACATTGTGAATGGTCGTCTTGCTCGTCCTTTTTGGATTTGTTATTGTGTTAAGCTGACGTTTAAATAATCTTCTTTAACATGAGTTCCCATACTTACCTGTTTTCCAGGTGGATTGCCCCATTAGTGGTAGTGTGGAATCTTGCCTCTTTGTGTCTGGGGGTTTTAATTTTGGAGACGAAGAGAGTGAATATGAACAAGTGAAAAATAAAATGGCATATAGTAGCACTTTGTGTTTTTCACAGCACACTCGAATTTATCATCCCAAAACAGTTTTGTAGGCTTTAGGAGCTGTGTCCATGGATCAAAAGGTTTTGAAGACTTGTTTTATAATTGCTATCAGAGCAATTATCGCAGTCTTTAGGATGTGATGACTTTTAGAATAAAAATTGCTTAATATTTTTAGACCAGTGATCTAGTCCAGTCAACTTGCTTTAAACGAAATATTTGAATAGCTGCTGTTGAGGAAACAGGCCTAGAAAGGTTAAAGTGACTTGCCCAAGATATTACAGTTAAGAGGGAAAGGACCAGGTTTTGTGTAAATGGGAGAGCACATGAGAGTGAGGTACTTGATGGAGATTAGTTTTTTTGGGAGGGCGGAGTGCGTTTTAATGGCTGGAAGTTATTTGAGGTAGTTGAGTCTGGTCAGTTCTCAGTAGGTGAATAAGATACTTAATGAAATGGTCAAAAAACGAGGATGTGACAAAAGACAAAGTTTCCTGTGAGACTCAGAATATTTTGCATAGTTTCAGAAGTGTCTTGATCATTGGTAATGTAGATGAGGAAACTCTTTTGAATGCCTGTTTGATTTGTAGGTATTTTCAGGTTTCTTAAACCTTGGTGGCAAAGTAAAACTTTTTAGACTCTTGAACAGATATGAATTGGTTACAGAATTTGGTCCTGGCTACAAATAGAGGCATTTGCTTCTGTACTTATGGTTCATAAATAATGCATTTATTTTGGTTAATGTGTAGGCATTCCACCACGTTCATATTAGCCTTTTTTATATTTAAAGCATAAATCTTTTTCATATCATAGTGCAACAGAAAGGGATAATATATGTAAGGCATCCTGGAATAAATGGTCAAGGCTGCTCAGAGCTGTAGCCTTTGGGCCATGAGAGGTGAGGGCCGTCTTCAGCACACTTGTAACTTTCCCATATGGAAGGTATACTGGTTGGGAAACTGCTTTTAAAGTGTTTATTTGCATGTAAGATGGGGACTCATTTAGACTGCCTTAATCTTACCCTTCTCTGGGCTTTACCTCTCCCTCATCCATTTTTATTTTCTTGATAAGTTATGTGCAAGGAATAGTATATGCTGGACATAATGTTAGACCCTGGGAATTAAAAAGTGAATAACACTCAATTGCTGTCTTCTTGCTGTAGTCTTAGTAGGTGTACAGAGTGCTGTGGGGAGAACAGGAGAGAACGATGAAATTTGTAGAATGTGTGGGAGCAGTTTACAGAAAATAGCATGGAATAGGTGTTTGTCAAACTGGAGAGATGGGGTCATTTCAGACAAAAGGAACTGTGGGTGCACTGAGGTGCCAAGTGTTGGGGTAAGGCCAATATCGATGTGTTACTGAAACAGGGAGAGTGACTGGAGATGAGCCTGCAAAGGTGTGTCCATCCTAGATTTTGAAGAACCATATGTACTAAGCTAAAAGTGAGGTTTATATCTTTATTCTGTAGCAAAGGAGTGAGCCAAAATATTTTTCATAGGGGAACAAGGTGATTTAGAGATCATTTGGGCATCAGTGTGGAGAATTAAGTGGAGCCATACATATAAAAAAGTCACATTTGAGATACTATGGAGTTAGTGACTCTGAATCTATTTTAAACTTGGATATAGGGTCTTTTGTGTCTGATCCATTTTATAGTGGGCTTGAGGGCTCGGTTCAATTGCTCTATAATACAGGGTAATTTAAAATCAAAATGTTTTGGAAAAAAGAGCAATAAAAAAAATGAAACCCATATAACGGTACATGTGAAAGTTCAGACATTCAGAACTTGTCTTCTGAGTTAGGCTTAGGCAGACTGTAGAGCTTAAGCTGGAAAAATCAACTCTCTGCTCACCAGAAATGAGAGCCACCAAGCTTAACGGTTATGGCTATCCTAATGGTCTGTGAGGATATGGACTGTAAACATTTTGTGAAATTGGGGAGAGGGCAGAGTGTTCTCTCCTATATATTATTGGAATTGAAATACTGAAAATTTCTTAAAACCTAAGAACTCCTCATACAGCTGTTAATTTATGTAGTCAGTTCTGCTGTAAAGCAACATGTAAGTTCCTAAAAATCACCATGATATGGAAAATTGTGCAGTAAAAACTACAGGCCTTTTGGGAAAAGTGGAACTAAGGCACAACACTCAAAACTTTGTCAGTGACTTATTTTAATAAAAAGGAACTGGTGGGCTTCCCTGGTGGCGCAGTGGTTGACAGTCCGCCTGCCGATGCAGGGAACGTGGGTTCGTGCCCTGGTCTGGGGAGATCCCACATGCTGCGGAGCGGCTAGGCCCGTGAGCCGTGGCCGCTGAGCCTGCACGGCCAGAGCCTGTGCGCCGAAACGGGAGAGGCCACAACAGTGAGAGACCCGCGTACCGCAAAAAAAAAAAAAAAAAAAAAAAAGGAACCTGGTAAAAATGATAGCATAGTTTTACACATGTTAAATGGTTATGGTATACATAAATACTACAATAAATGTGTCACTTTACCTTGAAAAAGACCTGGTTTGCTTGTGTTAATGGGCATCAGAAAGGTTGCTGCTTGTGAGTTACTGTACAGTGGTGGAAGGAGAGTTACCTGAAATTGAATGGAATGTTACAATAACACCAGAGGTGGGTGGGTGTGGCTCAGCTCTTGTGCACACACACAGAGTGAGCTGATGTAGCTGGTAGGTGTTTTAAGGTGTGTGTATTTTGTGTATTTCTATGCAGCTCAGTTCAGCTGGGGGCAGGTTTCTACCTTCATCTAGTTTTTTCACAGAAAAAATCACACATAAGCAAATGGGAATTTTGTGTTATGCTCAAATTTTCTAATATATCGGTTACGTTGGAACAGATTATTTTCAGAATAAGTGATACAGCAGAACTGATTATACTTGAACACAGCATTGTAAAATAGGGCTAAAACTCAGTTCCAAAAATACTGGAAACACCCATGTGTCAGGCACCATAATAGACTTGCTCCTCTAATAGGGCTTATGCTTTTTTATTCTAAATGGGTTTATAATGGTATGGAGAGAAAAACAGATGAACCAATAAAGTGCTCATCAAGTTATATAGTAATGAGGAATACACAAAGCATTTGGGGCATGCTAAAGAAGGAGCAACTAATTCTGCTTGGGAAGCTTGAGGGGGTCGTCTCAGAGGTCTTTGGGCTGAGCTTTGAAGGTTGAATAGAGGTTTGTTAGACTGAGTAGGACCTTTTAGTGAGAAGAAAGAACATGTGCAAAGTCAAGTTACATACAACTTGGGCTGTGAAACATAGGATGCAAAGATGAAAGGGACAGGAGGAGTGGCCAGAAACAGTCTGAATAGTCTTAGGCTTTTTCTTAAAGTGTTGAGACTTTCGTCTGTATATAATAGGGATTCATTGAGAGTTTAGGTGGATAGGGGTGGGGAAATTGTGTGTGTGAGACATACTTTTTCAGGAGACATAGTAAAAATGTGAAGGCTGGATGAAGGAGGTGGGCCCAAGAAACTGGGGTCAGAGAGTTCATTTAAGCCCTGTGAGAGAAATATTCTAGAGTTGTTAAAGGCTTCTTGATGATTTATAAGGTCAGCATTTCATGAATAATTTTCTTTCTTAGTTTTTAGGGGAAAAGAAGACTAGTGGGTCAAAACTGATTGCGACTATATTAGAATCTCCCAAAATGATTGTATACATGAATTAGCAGCTAGAATAAATGTTGAATGCCTCAAAAGGCCAAAATTCCAACTAGATAAGGGTAGCTAGAATACTGTGATTGTAAGAGTGGGAGGAGCAAATAGATTATGGAAACTGGCAAAAGATAAGAAAGAAATGAAAAGATTTCTATTGGTAGCCATCATTGCTGAAGGTGTAAACTAGACGGCTGTTGCTTGTCTCATACTAAGAGAACAGATTTAATATTGATGGCTCCCTCTCCTTTCCTTTTTGATCTCGGTGATGTTTCATCACACAAATCATGGTTTGACTTAATGTTAGTAGGCCCTCAGCTTTGCTGGCTAGATCATAAATCTAAATTGTCCTAATATGTTCTTTTGTTCCATACTTTATATTTGACTTAAAATATAGAAATTAAAAATTTTAAGCTAAGAAGTGTTTGTGTTTTAAATTGAAATTTGTGGTTGACCTATACTTGGTGTATCTTTATAGTTCTATTTTGAGTTAATTTATCATGAAATTGCTAGTGTTTGACCATTTTTGACCTTCAAAATTGGCAGTTTCCTGTGGTGTTGCAGTACACTCAGGCTTCTCTCTGACTGTATTTTATATTCACTTGTGTTATTAGGCACGGGCACATGATTAGAATTGCATTTTAACAGCAGTCTAGTAAACTTTTATGGGCTGTTGGTTATTGGCTGGGCCCTGTGGATGCAGATGGGTATGCCAGTCTTCTTTTAGAGCTTAGACTAACTACTACATCTGCTGTTTGACTCTGTTTTGGAGGAATATTTTATCATAATTTAAAATTTTTTTTTCGCAGAGGTCTTACTGATTGGAAATTTTAGTTAAACCAATATGGACTTAAATTTATTCTTATTCTACTTGAGAAAAGGATTTAAGGAATTGAGATTTTGGGAGGCAGGAGGAGGTGGCTACAGAAACCTTAAGTTCTTAGAAATATTACTAAGATTATTTCCCTTTTTCATTCTCTTCCTCTTATGAGTATACAGTGGATTTTTCCAGAGAATGACAAAATGATATGTAATATCTGATCAGTTGAATTCAGAGCAGATAGGTGAATCCAGCTGTCTTCTAGCATGTCACACCTTAAAGATTTGCAAGAATATAAGACAGTGTCACTCTTCTCACAAAATTTTACTTTTTTTTTTTTTGCGGTACATGGGCCTCTCACTGTTGTGGCCTCTCCTGTTGCGGAGCACAGGCTCCGGACGCGCAGGCTCAGCAGCCATGGCTCATGGGCCCAGCCGCTCCGCGGCATGTGGGATCTTCCCGGACCGGGGCACGAACCCGTGTCCCCTGCATCGGCAGGCGGACTCTCAACCACTGCGCCACCAGGGAAGCCCTACTTTGTTTTTGAAAGTAGTTACTTTTCATAAAAATGTTAACATGTGATAGGTTTATTATATTTAATGAGTAATACATATTTTAAAATTCCTTATTTCTAATTTCTAGTATGGTAAATATTGATAGATATAACCCACACAATTGAAAGGTCTTTGAGGTACTTGAGTATAAGGGTCCTGAGATGATAGAATTTGAGGTCTGCTGTGTTGAGTATTAGGCAGAGTTTGGGAGTAGAGAATACAGGTAAAGAGTAGTTTGGAAAGATGATACATCTGAGAAGGAAACTCAGGGGCTCATGGTCTTAGCAACATAATATTTGGAGAATGAACACAAGATCTTGGTTTCATCAGTGACAGAATTCTAGACTTGTGTGAGGCATTGGAGTACAGCTTTGCAGCTTGATTGTCCCAGGTTCAAATCCTAGCTCTACTACTTACTAAGTGTGTGCAACCTTGGGCAAGTTATTTAAACTCAGAGTCTCAGTTTCCTCATCTAAAATAAAATGAGGATAGTGTCTACTTCATGGATCGCTATGAGAATTAAATCGAGGTAATTACCAGTAAATTATTGCATAGTGGTTGAAAGCATAGACTTTTGGATCAGACTTGGGTTAAAATCACAGTTGTGCCTTTAGGATCTCTGTGATCTCAGGTAAATGACTTATTTTCTGGACCGTTCTTTCTTTATGTATGGAGAATAATACAATAGTATTTACTCATAGGAGTCCTGAGGGTTAAATGAGATAATGCATGTGAAGGGCCTGCCAGTTGGTGAGTGCTCAAAACATGTTAGCTGTCATGTGCCTAGATTAGAGTATGGCAGATAGGCACTCCAACACAGTTTTGCCATTACCCCCACCTGTTTGAGGTTTGCTCTTATTTTGCCATAGCATGTCACTAAGATTATGTTTATACAGTTTTACCTTTAAGTTTGTCACTTTGCTTCATATCCCAGCCTATCCTAGAACAAATATTCTCAGCCTTTGGTCACTTAGGTCCTTTCTGTCTGGTTTCTCTAGATTTTGCCTTCAAGATTAGAGGCTTATGTTAGTTTTTCTTACTCCTGGTAACATGGACACTGCTTCTGTTAGCATACTTATCTCTTACACAATGTTTGCTTTTTTTACTGTCCCAGCTTATCCCCTTGAATTCTTATAAGTACTCACCAAACACTATTTGCCAGGCTCTGAAAAGATAAAAATATTTAAAATGTAAGTGCAAAGACCCTATATTAGAGTAGGTGAATGAGACATGTCAAAAAAAATTAAGGTGGGATTAAAGAATATAACATTAGAAATATCTTCAAGGTTCAGAATAGCTCAAAGCTGGGAATGATAAACTCCTGTGTTTGTGAGGGGTAGGGAAGAAGTCCTAAATTAGAGTGATGTTTGTAAAAAAGGGTTGTAGTATGATTACATCGTCGTAAGATTTTTGTTTGCGCTCCCCAGTAGATTAAGATCCAAGATCATGTACGTATTTCCTATTTATTCTTTATTCCCAGAACCTGGCAGAGTGCTTGGCACATAGAGGCAGAAGGTGCTTAGTATATATTGGTTGAATGAATGATTCTGTAAAGAAAGCTCCCTTAAGGAAGCATGGTTTGGATGTATTGAATTGTTTTTTTTGGATTTTTCTTTGAAAACCTGATTTTGAGTCATGAAGGAATGTTTAGACCAGTTTATTAGTACAACGTGCTAGGTCTTACACAAGACACTGGGAGATACAAACTGGGGTGATAGATGCTGTAGTAAATGTATGGTGTGCAGAGGAAAGAGTAGTGAATTTTTGCCTTTGTTGGGAAGGGCTTACAGGGACTCTGACATCTAACCTGAGTTGCCGTGAAGCGGGTGAGTAGGAGTTTAGGGTGAAGGTTCCCTTTGGTGAAGGGATTAGCATGTGTTATTGAAAGACTATGCCTTAGAAGTAGGTTTGCTTTGATTAATTTAAGACTTTATAGGGTAACTTGTGTGTCAGTGGCTGAAGATGAGTGAGAAAATAGTTGGCCTAAATCCAGATTGTAAAGGACTTTAGCTAGGTAGGCAGAAAAGGCCATCTTAGATTTTTAAGCAGGAGAGTGACATGAGCAGGCATCTATCAGGAAGGTATAGAGAAGGTTGTTTAAAAGTTGTAGCTGAGAAATGAGGGTGTAAATTAACTTAAGTAGCTGTGAAAATGGAGAAGACAGATTTAGAAGTCCTGAAGAGGTAAAAATCAGTGGGATTTAGTGAAAAATTGGATAAGACGTGGTGAAAATTTGGATAGGAAGAAGTAAATTGGCACCAAGGCTAGTGGCACTACCTTTTCATATATTCCATAACTTGTAGCTTTGTGAGGCTCCCGATCATCAAATAAAAGGATTTTTCTGCACATGAGTTTATTTCTTCTCCTCTCCCTTCCTTTCCTCTGCGTCTTTTCCTTTTTTTCTCTTTTGTATATGTGAGAGAAGTAAAGCACCAAGAATGGAGGAGAAAATGTAACAAGCAAGGAAAGGAAAAGAGGAATTTAGCATTTTATCTTGTCAGTTAAGATTGGCTATAACTCAGCCTCATTTCCCTTGGAAAAAAACCTGGCCAATACAATTTAAAATAAATTATTTAACTTCAGAGTGCCTTTTAACAAGAAATGCATTTTTGTACATTGCCAAAATAACATGATCTCATAATAATTCATTGATATTTCAAAATATGAACTAGGTATTAAATGTTTCTCGAACAGTCCGCAGAATGTCCTTTGTTGCAGATTTGTGGATCCTATATAGGGACCATTCATTGCATCTCATTCTATATATTCCTTAATTCTCTTTAAGTCTAGAATAGTCCTGACACCAGCTTGTTAAAGGTAGCAGACCATTTACCCTGCAGAAAGTCCTGCATTCCAGTTGCTTCTTTGGTGTCGTCTGGCTAGTTCCTCTAGCTCTTAATCAACGTAAACATTGTTGGTGTGTATTTCATATTCTGTCAGATCCGAAGACCCACAGTATCTGGTTCTACCTCCATTAGTGTTGGGAAGATTGATGAAGGGGGTAACAGTTTATTCCTCTCTTGAACATTTTCTACCCTATAATTAAAAAACAATCTGGGTGGTGGTGTTACCTTAGCATTATGCCAGTGCCAATGATTCATCTAATGGTTTTAACCCAGTTTATAAATCCTTGTTTTAAAAAGCCTCATTAGGAATTATGAAATGATGTTGTTTTTGTTTTTTTTTATTAATTCTTTCATTCTTCATTTATTCTTTTGTAAAATAGGAGACGTTTTCACCTGGGGCTATTTGATGACTATTTACAGTACCCACTGAAAGGATAAAGACTTAAATCTTTCTCTTTAGTACCAATTTTCTTAGTCTAAAAGCTGCCTCAAATGGTGGCTGACTTGCACTTATGGTCTCTTCCCCGCCCTGCGCCCCCCTGCGTTTTCCCTCTTACCCCCCTCCCCTGTGTATTTTTTAAGCCGTTTCATAAAATGTTTAATAATGAAAGCATATCTTTCTCTACTGGTAAATAATGTCCTGTATTTCTTTAAGGTAAATAATTATTCTAAGTTACTGAAAAACCGTTTCTCTGAGATCTAGATCAGGGACAGATTTTATGCTGCCAGGATCAGTAGTGATGTTTGGCACTGGACTGGAGGAATTAGAGATTGAATAGTCAGGGGCTGTATACCTGCTGACTCTGGCCTACCTATTTTTTAAAAGTCTTTTAATTCTACTTGACAGTTTTCAAGCCTGTTTTGGAAACATTTTATTCTTTTTAGATAGTAATCTGCAGTGACATACTGTATTTTTTAGAGAGTAAGATCTCCTTGTTGATTTCAAGCCTTGGGAAAAATCCTAAATTATTTGTATTCTTATATCCTTTTCTCTACCTAGTTTCCAATACTATGTTCGGTTGGACTCCAAGAAAAATGGGTGGGGTTGCTAACTGGGCAGATAGGCTCCTCAGAAGGGCTTGATTGTCTAATTTGCTGCCGTTTCTTTTATTCTATCATATTCTTTTTTCCCCCCACTTCCTAATCTGCACTGTCAGGGATTTGGAAAATAAAGAAGATCTCCTCACTGCTTTCAAGTAATGAGCTGTCTCTTAAATTTTAAGGCAACACATCATATGTCATGAAAATCAAGAAAGGGAGTGGTTGGCCGCTTAGGCAGAAATCATGACTCTTTGATTGAATGACCCCCGGTCTAGGGCTTGGATTTCAGATTTCAGTTCAGTAATACTTGTATTTATTCTCTGAAGCGTGATCAAACTCCAGACATTGATTCACACTAAATAAGCTCACATGAGAGAGGTAAATCAGACTTCTGAACTTTCACTAAGAAGTCAAATGATTAATAATTAATAGTAACTCAAAATACTAACCTCAGCTGGAGAGAGCAGCTTACCATTATTAAATTCTGTTTGGAAAAGCCAGTGAAGATCACACGGTCGAAAGTAAAATCTAGTCAGAATAGTGGCATTTGGGTGATCTTAAGGAATCTTAAGGGATGTTGTCATCAAGCTCTGGTAACCTTACACAGCATTTTGTTATTACTGGTATATTCATATGATTCAGAATGGGCACTTGCTTCACCAGATTGTCCTCTAGATGGAACAGGAACAGTTCTTGACTGTATAGCTTTCTCTGTTAGGTATTTTTTGTATTAGTCTAAAAACTTCAGGCACTGTATTTCTGTTTTGGAGAAATTAACGTGTAGGAGAACAGTTTTATTAACAGTTTTTGACAAAACAAAAACATGTGCTGTTTCTTGTACAGATGATTAGTCTCACCATTTATATTTTTACTTTCTTCAAAAAGCTTTTTAGGATTACTTATCTCCTGTGTTTTGACTACATGGTCAAAACCATTTCTATGTTTGAAAGATAGCTCTACTTCTCATCATTAGAGGAGCAGCATAGCATAATGAAAGTTGCTTTAACTTTTTTCCATTTTTTTTTATTGTAGAAAATATACATAACGTAAAATTTACCATCTTAACCATTTTTAAGTGTAGCATTCAATGGTATTAAATACATTCATAATGTCGTGCAGCCTTCGCCATCATCCATCTCCATAACTTTTCTTCTTGTAAAACTAAAACATTGAACCCGTTCAACAGTAAGTACGTTTGACGTAAGTGATTGCTGACTGGCTTACTTTAAATTTACATGATGGTAGGTTTTTCTCCAGCTTTATTTAGCTGTGTAGGTATCCAGAGTAGGTAGAGACTTGGTTAAAGCAGATTATGGCTCATCCAGACACATGAGGTGAAGTGAGACTGGGGCAAGGAGTTTGGGAGAATATGCAAGGAAGTGAGATTTCATTTCACCTGAATATTTCAGAATGTTTCTATAAGAATAAGAATTTAAAAAATAACCACAAGCAAAATGGACAATGGTCCCAATATCAACTTAGGTTTAGTTCTTCTTCAAATTTGTCCAATTCTCAAAAATGTTTTTTACACTTGATTTGGTCAGATCAGACCCAAACAAGGTCTATACATTTCATTTGATTGTTGTGCCGCTTAAGTCATTTAATATCAACTTCCTCTTACTCCCCCTTTTTCATATCATTCATTTGTTGAAGAAACTGGGTCTTCTGTCATGTTGAACTTTCCATGGTCTGTGTCTGGCTGGCTGTATTCTTGTGGCATTATTTTAAAATTAAGAAAAAAATTTTTAATCATGGTAAAATTATAACAAAATTTACTATCTTAATAATCATTTTAAGTGTACAGTTCAGTAGTGTTAAGTATATTCACATTGTTGTGCCTCGTGTTATTTTTAACATGTTCCTCTGTCTCCCTTACTTAGTGTAAACTGGTACTAGATCTAGAGAGGCTGATTTGATTCAGGTTCAATTTTACTTTTAATTTTTTGGATGAAGGGGCAAGGGCATACATAGTATTGGCATGTAAGTCTAGTTGTCCTAATACTGAGATCGATCCTTGGGTTGAGGTCTTACAGCCTGATCTATCTATTTAAAATTTTTTCATTGGATTTTTTTTCACCTAATGCTTTTATTAACCATTGATGGTCATCCATTTTTTCATTAGAGATTGTGAAATAGTGTTTTTTCTAATTATGTAACTCTTTTTACATTTATTAGCTAGAATTCTGTTAAGAACATTTCCTCATCTAGTTTCTGCCAGAAATGCAGGATAAATGCTTGATTCTTTCCCTTTATTTTCCAATTTTCGGGTGACTGCATTTTTTTTTTTTCTCCTGTTAAAGTTTTGGATTCATGCAGTTTGAAATGTAGTCTTTCTTTTGATGTTCAGGTTGTCATGTCTGTGGCCAGTGGGGCTTCTTCAAGCTGGCTTCTGTGTCCTTCACAGCCACAGCATCTTTCTTAGTGTCCAGACTTGTTTGTATTTTTCCTCAGACATGAAATTTCTCAGACGTGAAATTCTCCATTTCTCCAAGCAGCTCCTAGTTCCTTTTAGTGGGAAATTGTGTTTAGAGATATAATATGGGTGTCTACTTTTAAAAAAGATGTTATTTTCAGTTATTTGATTCTTCTGGCTATTGATTGGTTTCTTTTCTTAATTCAACAGGCATGCCCAAAGAAAAATATGAGCCCCCTGACCCTCGGAGGATGTACACAATTATGTCCTCTGAGGAAGCAGCAAATGGAAAGAAATCACATTGGGTGGAGCTTGAAATAAGTGGTAAGACATGCAAGCAAAAATTTATGGCATGGAAGTTAAGATATGGTAGAAAATTGTTTTCTAATGCTAATACACAAGGAAAGCAATGTTATGTTTTACCAGTGCTAATTTATCTTAGAAGCTGGAAGTTTCAGTAGAAAGAACATGGTTTGTGTCAAAGTTCAAAACCCATTCATTGCTTATTCTCTCACTATCAGTGTCCTTTTATAAAATGGGGATAATAATATCAAGGATGGAATGAAAATAATACATGTGAAATGCCTAGTGTACAAAGGTTTGTTCTGATACTTAATTCTCTAATAAAGTAGGATAGAGCTTTTACATTATCAAATTACAGGTTTCCAATGAGGTGGGAAATGCCGGTTCTATTATAGGTTCTGGGATAGATTTGTTTCTCCTTATTTTCTTCATTTGCTTTTTCAGTCTTAGTCTCTGGGGACAGCCTTATTCAGAAACAAAATCTTAAAAGCGATTGGAACAGCTCTCAAAGTTCCCTTCTGCCTTTAATTCAGTCTTCAAAAGTGGCAAAGGGACATTATTACTTCTCAAGGCAACCAGTGCTAAAGAAAGTTTGTGTTCATGTTGGCCTCCCCCTACTTTCCTTCTAGTTTGTCTTGGTTTTGCCTTCTGAAATAATACAGATTATCCAAGTTTTCTCTTCTTTCACCTGACTGCCCTTGATTTTTCTTTTTTAATTAATGCAGCAAACATACTGAGTATATGCTATGTGTAAAACATTTTGCCAGGTGCTATACTAGGCATATGGAAAATATATAGATGAAAAAAACATATCCTCTTTCATTCTGAAGCTTATGGCATATTAGGGAGTGAGAAGAAGGGAATAAACCAGTGTAAATAACTAATAGACAAAATATAACTGCCAAGTCTAAGCAGAAGGGTGCTATACAGAAAGCAAAGAGGAAGTAATGATGATAGTATTTCTCCCTTGTCAGCTTAAGAGTTCTGATTAATCTATTGAGTAAACCTAAACACCCTCCTCTGCAGCCATAGTAGAGGTTGGTGCCCACATGGGTCTCTCCTTTTCTCCCTCTTTGATTTTTGGAGAGCTGGTATGGTGTCATGGAGAGTGAAATTTCTCTCTTCTTTTGCCTCTCCTGTCAAATTTGATTTTCTATGTCAGGGGAGCCTTTGAAACACAGGCAGTCACCAACTTCCCCTTTTAATTTCTCCCGCATTAGTATTTAACTATATTTTTCTTTTTTTTCAGTCTGTATTAGCAGTTTTTGAATTACAAGTCCTTTGCTTCTAGAAAGTTTAGGTAATCTAGAAAGTGCTCAGTTGGGTCAGTGAGATTGTATGTCTGAGGTTAAGGGGATTCTTTGCTCTCTCCTCCCTCTACCTCATGTTGGGAACTCCTTGGCAATTTTGAGTCACTGTTCTCTGCTTACTCTAAACTTTGGGAAGAAATCTGTGTACAAGATAGGAAGGAAGAGGAGAGATTCCTCTAAAGTAATGTTCTTAACAAAGTCTTATCTTTACCAAGTATCATGGAGGATAAACTATTGATTGAATAGGTCTGTGGAACAAGACCTTACAATTAACAAAGCCACTATCAGGAAGGTCACTTTATTGTCTTAGTCAATCCCTAATACATAAACTCCTGTGTGTAGAAATTTTCAAGGCTGAGTTCATTTCATGCTAAGACAGTTATTTCATGAATATGCTCTAGCATCAGTTCCTTAAGATCCTGTGATATAAAGTTCCAGGGATTTGAGGTCATTGAATCCTGGACCTGCAGTAATCAAATATACTCTTCTGGTTCTCGGGAGATGGGTGGTTAGATCCTTGTGCCATTTGGAGGTAACCAGATAAGCCAAATGACGATTAGTCATTTACTTTTTAAAGAAAACCTTGTTTATTGTAAAATGAAACAGAGATAAAGAAAACCAGGAATTCCCTGGCTGTCCAGTGGTTAGGACTCTGAGCTCTCACTGCCGAGGACCCGGGTTCAGTCCCTGGTTGGGGAACGAAGATTTCCCCCACCCCCACCCCCCAACAAGTTGCGTGCTGCAGTCAAAAAAAAAAAAAAAAATCCTCAAGAAAACCACACAGATATATTAGTGAATTATTATAAGGCCAGAAGCCTTATAATACACAGGTCAAGAATTAGAAGTTTTTCACTTATCCCAGAACCCCTTCCACACCACAGCCAATCATAAGTCTTTCCCTGCTCCCCAAAAGTAACTGTTACCCTGACTTTTATAGTAATCACTTGTTTCCTTATAGTTTTAACACCAAGTTATGTACACCTAAGCATTTTAGTTTAGTCCCCCCCTTTTTTATTTGATGTGTCTTAATTTACATGTTCCCCCTCCATCCTTTTCTTTACAACTTATCTGTTGAACCTGAGCAGTTTGACCTGTTGTTACCCCACAGTCTGTATTTTGCTACATGCATTTCAACATGTTTCTCATCCATATGGGCAGCAGGATGCAGAGGCTTGATCAGACTCAGAATTTAAGACCCTTGACAGGACTGAAGGTTGTGTTGTGTATGTGGTATTGTCCTTTTACTTCAGGGGGCAGATAAGGTAAAAAGGCCTTCTTTCCTACTGATGTTCGGTGCAGTGCCTAGAGCCATTAATTCTTTGAGGGTTGCAAAATAGCGATATTCTGTCTTTTTTTTAATTATGTGAGCTGCATCTGTAAAGAGATAATTTCCTTCATTTTTTTTAAAATTTAATTTTTATTTTATATTGGAGTATAGTTGATTTACTCCCTCATTTACTAATTGATTACTCAAGGTACAATTTGTATAGGAAAGGCAGAAAAGAATGCTTATTTCTTTCCTTTTATTTACTAGTTTTCAGGATAAACTATTGTCCTTTGAGGGTGACCAATTAGATTTTTAAAGTATCATTATTAACGAGTATATTTTGGTTTCAAACATACACCATGAGTTGTCATGATTACTCTTACTTTGTTGCTTAAAATTGTCCTGCTGTTGGCAAATGGGAGAGATTCTTTAAATGACTTATGGGTTCTTTGACGTAACCTTAGTTGTCTTTGGTAGTTTCCTTGCTATCTGGAAAGATTAAATGGCAAGATTTTCTTGCCTCATCTTGTATTTCCTGCCTCAAACATGAAGTATGTCATTTTTTCCCAAGGAAGAATTGGTTGTTTTACTTGGAAATGCTATTTCAAGACCATAATATCTATTGCTAGGAGTGCTTATTGCTACTCGGTTGGTCGTTGTAGGTCTTTTCACTGGACAGTGCTAGGAAATTTGATATATATGTATGTGGTTATATACATTTATGATGAAAGATGTGATAAAAATATATATGTATTTTTATGATAAAATATCTTTAAAGTATAAAATATATTTGTATATTTAAAATTAAAATATGTTAAGAAACACACTATTTTTGACTCAAATTCAGAATAACAGGAGTTTTAATTAACCTTTTTTTATAATTACATCTATATCTTCTTTCATACTGAGAGTCCCAGTTCTCAGGGTCATGGGATGCTGGAGTTTGAGTATCCCATAATTACTTAATTGCTTTATCCCATATTACACAATACTCTTACAATAACAGAACTAAAAATACCGCCAGTAATATGAGTTTTATCCACCCCCCCAATTAAATAGCTGTACTTAATCTACATTGTCATAGTATGTAGCCATTACATACTATCAGCTTTCCCATTTAACTTGCATAAACCCTCCCATTTAGAATTAGTTTTGCAAGTAACTATATATTCAGTACCTCCTACCAGTTCATTTGTTTCCTAATCATTTTGGTTTTCTGGAAGCTTGTTCTGTAGATGTTTCCTTAGAAAGGGCTCATGGGAACAATATTCTGAGTTTCTTGCAAGTTGTTATCAAGAAACTTGCAAGAAACTCATTTGAGAGTTTATATTTGAGAGTCAGTTTGGTTTAATGAAATTCCTTGGGATTAAGGAAATGTGAATTCTTTCCTTAAGTGTCTTAAATATGTTACCCCAGTTTTGCTGTAGGCTTGATGACAGTCTGATTTTTTTTTCATTATTAGTGATTTGCCCAAAGGATTTTTTCCCCTTAAAATAAGTAATTTTACTTGAATATATTTTGGTACAGGTTGTTCTGCCTTGATATTCTCAGGTATAATATACTCTTTCAGTGTGTAGTTTCAATTTTTTCTCTTTTAATTTCAGGAAAGTTTCCTTGGATTATAATTTTAGTATTTGTTCTGATCCCTTGCTTTAATTTTTCTTTCTGAGAGATTTATTCTCTGAATTTGAGTATTTCCATATTTGTCTCAGAATCACTTTTAAAAATAAAGTACAGGGCTTCCCTGGTGGCGCAGTGGTTGAGAGTCCGCCTGCCAATGCAGGGGACGTGGGTTCGTGCCCTGGTCCGGGAGGATCCCGTGAGGCGTGGCCGCTGGGCCTGCACATCCGGAGCCTGTGCTCCGCGATGGGGGAGGCCACAGCGGTGAGAGGCCCGCATACCGCAAAAAAATAAAAAATAAATTAAAAAATTTTTTAAAAGTACAGTAAGTTCAGTCCCTTACTGTTGTACCATTCTTTTACAAGTACAGACAGACAGTCGTGTAACCACCATCACAATTACAATATAGAATGGTTTCATTCCCCCCAGAAAACTTCCCCCTGCTCCATTGTAGGCAGACCCTCTCCCCACTTTCAGCCCCTGGCAACTGCTGATTTTTAATTTTTTTTTTTACTAGACTATTTTTTAGAGCAGTTTTCGGTTTACAGGCACCTTTGACATAAAGTACAGTGCATGACCCCTCCACTGTCAACATCCCCCACCAGAGTGGTGCATCTGTTACAATCCATGAACCTACATTGACACATCATTATCACCCAAAGTTCATAGTTTACATTAGGATTCGCTCTTGGTGTTGTACATTTTGGGGTTTAGACAAATGTATAAATGACACGTATCCACCATTGTCATATCATACAGAATAGTTTCACTGCCCTGAAAATCCTCTGTGCTCTGCCTGTTCTTTCCTACTTTGCTCCCCCTGAACCCCTGGCAACCACTGATCTTTTTACTGTCTCCATAGTTTTGCCTTTTCCAGAATGCCACATCCTTGGAATCAAACAGTATGTAGACTTTTTAGATTGGGTTCTTTGACTTAATAATGTGAGTTTAGGTTCCTCCATGTCTTTTCATGGCTTGATAGTTCATTTCTTTTTAGTGCTAAGTAATATTCCATTGTCTAGATGTATCACAGTTTATCCATTCACCTACTGAAGGATATCTTGGTTACTTCCAAGTTTCAGCAATTATGAATAAAGCTGCTATAAATGTCCACATGCAGGTTTTTGTGTGGATGTAAGTTTCCAACTCCTGGGTAAATGCCAAGGAGCACGATTGCTGGATCATATGGTGAGAATATGTTTAATTTTGTAAAAAAAACCCTGCCAAACTGTCTTCCAAAATGGCTGTATCGTTTTGCATTTCCACTAGCAATGAATGAGAATTCCTATTACTGTACATCCTCTCCAGCATTTGATGTTGTTATTGTTCTGGATTTTGCCCATTCTAATGGGTATGTGTAGTGGTATCTCGTTATTTTATTTCCCTGGTGACATATGACTAAGACCATCTTTTCATATGCTTATTTACTGTGTACATATCTTCTTTGGGCAAGTGTCTGTTCAGGTCTTTTGCCCATTTTTTAATTGGGTTGTTTGTTTTCTTGTTTTAAGAGTTCTTTGTATAAATTAGATAACAGTTCCTTATCAGCTATGTCTTTGCAAGTGTTTTCTCCCAGTCTGTGACTTGTCTTCTCATTCTCTTAACAGTGTCTTTCATAGAGCAGAAGTTATTAATTTTAATAAAGTCCAGTTTACTAATTATTTCTTTCACAGATTGTGCTTTTGGTGGTGTTTGTAAAGTCATTGCAAACTCAAATCATGTAGATTTTCTCTTGTGTTATCTTCTAGGAGTTTTATGGTTTTGTGTTTTATGTTTAGTTGTATGATCTATTTTGAGTTAATTTTTATGAAGAGTGTAAGGTTAGTTTTTTCTTTTTTTTGGCTTGTGGATGTCTGGTTGTTCCAGCACCATTTGTTGAAATGAGTTTTCTCCATGGCATTGCCTTTGCTCATTTGTCAAAGATCAGTTGATTGTATTTATGTGGGTCTATTTCTGGGCTCTGTTTCATGGATCTATTTATGTGTTCTTTTGCCAATACGACAGCCTTGATTACTGTAACTTTATGGTAAGTCTTGAAGTCAGACAGCATCCAAATTTTGTTCTCTCCTTCAATTTTGTGTTGGCTATTCTGTATCTTTTTCCTTTCTATATAAACTTTAGAATTAGTTTGTCAGTATCCCCAAAATAATTTGCTGGGCATTTAGTTGAGATGGCATTGAATCTATAGATAAGTTGAGAAGAGCTGACATTTTGACAAAGTTGAGTCTTCCTGTTCAGGAACATGGAATATCTTTACATTTATTTAGTTCTTTGATAGCTTTCATCAGAGTTTTACAGTTTTCCTCATATAGAGCATGTGCATATTTTGTTAGATTTATAACTAAATATTTCATTTTGGGAGGTGCTAATGGTATTGTGTTTTTAATGTCAAATTCCATTTGTTTATCTCTGGTATATAAGAAAGTGATTGGTTTTTTAATCCTTTTTTATTTTTTCCTTTGTGATTTAAAAAAACTTTTCTCTTTTCTAAAAGTGTTCTCTTGTGTGGTTATGCATTATTAAGTTCTTTGTAGTTTAGTTTTCCTTTACTGAGTTTTTCTAAATCTGATTTATGTTCTTTTATTGCTTTATCACTTCTTAATACCTTTCAGCTCATTTTGAAATTGTAGGTGATAGTTTTTGGGGTGTGTTTGTGTTATGTTTTTGTTGTCTATAGGGAGTTATTCTAGTCCTTACACTCTTTTTTCTTATACTATCTTTTAAAAATATATAACTACTTTTATGGGATTTGATCTGTTGTTCATTTTTATTTAAATTTAGTTTTTCTGAACTTCTAGTTGTGATTCAGGATACTTTTTCTAACTTCCGAGCTCCCTCTTCTGTGTTTTGTTTGTTTGTTTGCAGAGTGTTCACAATGTGGGAAATGGTTTTCTGAAACATTCTGGTTCTGTTCCCTTCTCTCATTTTTATCTGGACCTTTTTTTCCCTTCATCTCTTTTTATACCTATCCTATTTAATTTTATTTCCATTTTTGGAGCTTTTTTTTCTCAGTGTGGGGCCTTGGCTGGTCAGTTTGGAGAATCTCTGGGGCCCAGACTACTTTCAGACTTACTGTGGACACTTTGCACTCATTACTGAATTGCACTAAATTCCTCCCAGTTGTGATAAAGTGGCTGGGTGGGTGGGAGTATTCTCTTCAGATCTCCAGAGCTTTCTATCTGTTTAGTCTCTCCTTTCTGGCCCTCTGCCCTGTGAACTATAGCCACCTTGGCATCTTTGGACTCCCAGCTTTATCTCCTCAACTTACATAATATCGCCAGACTCCACCTGGTTTCTGTCTCCCTGCATTACTTTCTGGAAACTGTAGCAGTAAACTGGAACAGTCTTAAGTGCTCACCTTGTTTGTTCCCCATGTATCAACGATCACTGTCCTGTGCTGCCTGGTGTCCAGTGTCTGAAACTCAATTTTTCATATATTTGTCCGGTTGATTCGTTGTTTTAGTTGGGAGGGTAAATGCAGTCCATATTACTCTATCTTGCTGAAAATGTAAGTCTATCAATTAAAAAAAAAAATTGTGTTTGGTAACTCCAGTATCTGAATCTCCTAGGGGTTCTGTTTTGTTGTTTCTCTTTTTCTTCTGTTTTTCACTCCCTTGGTCTGGTAATTTTTATTAAATACTAGCAATTATATATGAATTGGTAGAATAATTTGATAGTCTGGATGGTATTCTCTTTCTTAGGAGTGAATTTGCTTCTGTGTTTGTCAGGCAGTTGTGATAGGAATGGGTGGGTGACCCTAATCTAATCAGGGATTCATTCATCTCATTTAAGCCTGGTGTTCAGTGGTTGTAAGAGTTGGCTTACTGCAGGGTCACCCCTATTCCATTTGTAGATGCCAACTGGAATCTTGATGGTTAACTGGAATCTTGGTGGTTCTTCAGTTCCCATTTTGTCTTCCCAAATGTGTAAGAGGACTTAAAGTTGTGCTCAACAACTCAGTCTTTCAGCCCCAGCTTTCACCTCATCTTCTTGCTTCTGCTGCTTGTGATTCAACATATTCTTCCAGAAGTAATGTGGTGGGATGTGTCTCGCTCATTACTTCTGTTTGCTTCCCTTTCCTCCAGGTTCTTTGTCTCTCACATCTTTGCTGCCTCTGTAGTCCTCCATTGCTTTTGAGCTCATTTTGGGGCGGGGGGGAGCTTCCTCTATTTTTACCTAGTTTTTCTTTCCCCCAGTGGGATGATTGGTCAACAACAAATTACTCTCTTGTTATAGGAAACTGAAATCCAAATGTGCACAGATTTGAAAATTCTGCTTAAAGAATCTGCAGATACCAAACAACTCTCAGATTCTTCATTTGGTGGTGGTCTTATTGCTTTTTCATTGTATGGGGGCAACACTGGTTTCTAGTTTTGAGATACATCTGTATTCCAGAACAACTACTTGTTCCAGGCTCTTGAAGTAGCAGTGTAGGGCAAGGAGAATGTACTAACTAGAGCCACATCCAGGAACCTTCCAGGAAATAGGGGCTTGGGTCTGGACTCCTTGGTCATTAAATGATCTTTGAATCAGGTGCCCTGGCTGTAGGCTGCATACTAGTCTTTTCTACTTTGTGACATTTTCCAACATTTTGAAAGCTTGAGTTATCATGAAAGGAATCTGTATTCACACTTACTGTTTTTCCATAGGCGAGTGATAGACCATGTCTCTCAAATTCTGGATCAAATACTTCTGATTTTTTTGAAAAATTAAATATTATATTTGGCTCTGTTTTGGTAATGTGAGAAGTGTAGCTCCAGAGTCAGGTAGCTTTAGTTATGTTATCAGCTTGTGCATCTGCCCACCCCCTGGACAACCCTGGTGTCTGCTATATGGAAGTTCATAGTGGGGGTGGGTAAACAGGGGAGGAGGGAAACCCAAGTAGAGGCAACAGATACTGAATGGTGGCTCTGAGGCCATCGTTAACTCATTGGAATCACTTACATGTCACTCATTCATTCATTTATTCTGAAACTTCTGATGGGATATAAGATTTCAGGAGTCCAGCAGGCTATAGGAGGAAATTCCCACAATAAGGTAATTATCAAACCATGATAAATACAGGGGAGAAAGCTTGAACCATTTATCATCTTTAAGATTGTCTTAAACAGGGGAAATCATGGAAAGCATCCTTAGAATAGCTGACTCCTGAGTTAATGATGTTAGTCAGAGGAAGGCAGAGTTAACCACATCTTAGGAAGAGGGGACATTTGAGAATGTAAAAAAGTATACAGTGGAAGTCTCTCATCCCCCTGTTATACCTCCTAGCATGCACAGGCATGTGGCCATTCACATACAGCTTTATTAATTTCTTTTGCATCCCTTTGGAATCCTTCTGTGCATATACAAAATAGATTCTTATTCCATACCTTATTTTTAATTCAAAAGGTAGTATTTTATACACATATTTCTGCACTGTGCTCTTTTTTTTAATGTAACATGTTTTAGAGCGATTTCTAAATAAGTATATAGATAGCTTTCCTATATGTTTTTAGCTCCATAATGTTCTATCACATGTGTACTGTAATTTATTTCCGTGGTACAGTACTGATGGTCAGTCTGTGACAAACAGTGTTGTAGTGAATAACCTTGTAGGTTATTTTGTATTTCTCCTGATATATTTGTAGGTCAAATGGTATATGCATTTGTAATTTTGACAGAAGTAATGTAATGACTTGTTGGGAAGAAATGTAAAACGATGATCTCTTTTTGTTTTATTATAGGGAGTCAAGTTTAAAAGTGAAGCATGCAGTTAAAACTATAAAGACTCTAATGTTTTTTAGAATTTCTCTTAACCTTAGAGGGATTTTAGAAAATCTTTTGTAGCAAAAGTTTGAAGGTCTATATAGTTCCATTAGTTTTTCATTTTTCCTTTTATTAAATCAAATTAAAGAAGCATGTATAGTTCAGTCCATTTTGATTCCTATTTATTTTTTATATTAACAATATGAATGTGATATAATGGTAGTTATGCTGGGTGATAGAATTTTTTTTTAATGGTGCTGTATTATTTAATAAGCATGTTCATCTAAAAAAGTTATGATTTTAAGAAAAGTGTAAGGAGATTAACTAGTTTAGATGTTAGTGACTCAGCTTTGCAAAAAGATATCTTCTTTTCTTTTTCTTTTTCTTTTTTTTTGTGGTACGCGGACCTCTCACCGCTGTGGCCTCTCCCACCGCGGAGCACAGGCTTTGGGCACACAGGCTCAGCAGCCATGGCTCACGGGCCCAGCCGCTCCACGGCATGTGGGATCCTCCCGGACCGGAGCACGAACCCGTGTCCCCTGCATCAGCAGGTGGACTCTCAACCACTGCGCCACCAGGGAAGCCCCTAAACATCTTCTTTTCTTAAGGGCAGTTATTAAGTGGTAGAGCTACTTAGTGGTAGAGCACAGAACTGTAAAATGTAAGTCCCCTGACTTTGAATGTGTCATTCTTTTCTACATCACACTGTGGTGGTCATTTTATTTTGAACTAACATTCTCCCCTTTCTCTCACTTTTTGTCTTCTTCCTAATATTTGGCCTTAGTCTTTCCATTCTTAGGTTCTAGGCTTATTACCTTCAGGTATAATCTTCTTTTACTTATTAGATCTGTTTAATTTGAACAAGCTGTATCTCTCTGTTGCTATGAGGACATGAATTCCTTCCCACCACAGTTCAACGGATGTGTATGTACCTTTGTAATTGTGTTTTCCTTTATCGATCGAAACTTCCATTTGTTAACTCATATGAACTTAACACTTGGTGCATTAAGTTCATTTCCTCCCATGTCAACGCTGCTATTTTTAAACTAAGCATTATTGCTGTATTTAATCTGCCAGATGTTTTCCTTAGCACCCTTTGTGTAATTTAATCTAGTTTCTTTCCAAATCTTACAACAGAGTCTTCCTTTTGTGAGGTTGCAGTTTCCCTTGCTAGGAGCCTGAAATCCTAGTCTTGAACTTCATCAGGAGTTGTGACTGGAGAAAAATTCAAATTACCACCTTTTCCAATTATAGTTGATTCTCATTATTCGCTGTAGTTATGTTCTGTATAACTACCTGAGTTAGCAAATACTGAACCATTACTCCCAGAGGAAATAAAGAGTTAGGTTCCTATGAACCTCTGGTGGTAACATTTTTGTCAGCTGATCAATACTTAAGCTGTTTTGTGTGTTTCTATTTAAAGACACCTTGTTTAATGTATATTGTCACTCATTAAAATTAAACTCATGGCCAGCAGCCCTGTAACTTGTGCCTGAAGGACGCTTTATCTAAGGTACATCACACAGCCTTGCATTCAGCACTACAATTGAGGGCCATTTTATACATCAGAATCACTTAGAAAGCACAAAAATGCAAAAACTCTGGCACTAAATAGTGAAAAAGATACTTGTTTACATTGTGAGAGCTGCAACAAGAAGAAAGAGTGTTGCCTTGTTGGACCTCAGCTGGAAACTTGAGCAGCTCCAATTTTTACTACTCTGCGCATATTTGTGAATGACTGTGAAATCGTTGTAAGAATTGATTTGGGAATTACACATAAATTTGAAGGAGTGGGCAAATTGCAAATACAGAATCCAGGAGTAATGAAGATCAACTGTAATTCTTATTTCTTCTACGATGTCAGAGTTTTAGAGATTTAGTCAAGATTTCGGGTTTTTTTCTGAATCTGCAAATGTAGAGGTAGTGATCTCTCTGTAGGTAACCGTGATTACACCTGATCTCTTTAGTGTTTGCTAATCACCCCTCTCATTTCAGGGAGCACTAATTAGATTCTTTCTGTCTCCTGATATTTAGCAATAAAGGATTCTGGGCACTTTAGAATGAAATTACTTATCAAAACAGGGCTCTTAACCTAGACCAGGATAATCCCAGCTTTTCTCAAGTCACTAAACTGCTTAAACTTGAATGCAAATTTTTGAGTGCTCATGAATATGTTCAGTTTATGGAGAAGTAAATAGATGTCATCAGAACCTCAAAAGTTGTCTTCCTTGTTCATTGCCCTCTACCAGAAAATTAGGAACCTTAATTTCTTGGATTACCTAGTTCTACTAGTAGAGATTTATCTTTCTCTACAGTGTGTTACATTCTTTTGCTTCTATAACCTTTGATCTTTTTTTCTTTTTTTTTTTTTTTTGGTGGTACATGGTCCTCTCACTGTTGTGGCCTCTCCCATTGCGGAGCACAGGCTTTGGACGCGCAGGCTCAGCGGCCATGGCTTACGGGCCCAGCTGCTCCGCAGCATGTGGGATCTTCCTGGACTGGGGCACGAACCCGTGTCCCCTGAATCAGCAGGCGAACTCTCAACCACTGCGCCACCAGGGAAGCCCAACTTTTGATCTTTTAAACGAAATTTTTTTCAAAAATGGAGTACTATAATATAATGCTTTGAAATTTGCTTTTTGCCTACTTTCTCTTTTTAAAAAAAAATCTTTCCATATCAATGTATATAGCTCTACTGCATCCTCTTTAATGGCTGCAGAATTGCATTGTATGTGTGCTCCAAAATTTAAGTATGCCCTATTAATGATCATTATTTCAAATTTTTCCCTACTACTAACAGTATATATCTTGGCATACTTGAATAGCATTTTCATAAGGTAAACCTCTAATTGTGGAATTGTGGTCGGGCAAAGAATATTCAGATTTAAAATTTTAGTAGCTGTTACTACAGGATTAAAATATGGTTTAAAATATGGTTGTATTTTTCCCATAATGCATGAGTGCATCTGTTTTCCCCTTAGCCTTGTCATTACTGGGTATTAATCTTCTTTGCTATTTTCATAGGTAGAAGTGTTTTATTTAAATTTGCGTCTCTTTCATTACTGAAATAAACTTTTTAAAATTACTGATCCTTTGTTTTTTGATTGATTTACTTGTTCTTATCTGTTGTTCGTTTTCCTATTGCTGATTGCTTTATTTTTTGTTTTATTGTTTAAAAATTTATTTCATTTATTTATTTTTGGCTGCGTTGGGTCTTTGTTGCTTCGCGCTGCTTTCTTTAGCTGCAGTGAGCAGGGGCTACTCTTCATTGCGGTGCGCAGGCTTCTCATTTGCGGTGGCTTCTCTTGTTGCAGAGCTCAGGCTCTAGGTGCATGGGCTCAGTAGTTGTGGCTCGCAGGCTCTAGAGCACAGGCTCAGTAGTTGTGACGCACAGGCTTAGTTGCTCCACGGCATTTGGGATCTTCCCAGAACAGGGGTCAAACCCACGTCCCCTGCATTGGCAGGCGGATTCTTAACCACCGTGCCACCAGGGAAGCCCATACTTTTTGTTTTATATTTTAGGAGCTCACATAAAAAATCCTGAGGGTAGGAACTTTGTCTTATTTACCATTCTGTCCCCACACCAGCATACTAGTCACTGAAAGTTGGCTGAATTAATGGATGTTATCTCTTTGGCTGCCGAACATGTTGACATCTCCACCATATACAGTTGACCCTTGAAATTACCGGTTTGAACTGCATAGGCCCTCTTATATGCAGGTTTTTTTCAGTAAATGCACACTGCAGTACTACACGATCCAAGGTTGGTTGAATCCGAGGATGCAGAACTGCAGATACAGAGGACTTACTGCAGGTTATGTGTGGAGCCTCCACATTGTTCAAAGGTCAACTGTAGAGGTTTTAAATTTTAATGAATTCAAACCTGACAGTGCTTTCATTGTTGGATTCTAGGTTATGAGTTATGCTTAGATATATCCTCTTCCATTTCTTTTCTGGGTTTTGGTGTTTATAAATTTATGCCAGAACTTTTCTTTTTGGCGTATGGTAGAGATCTGAGTCTTCCCTTCCCTTCTGTCTCCAACCCCTGTATGATTGATGTATTTATACATGATTCCTTATACTTGACTTTTATTTATCCCTTCCCTTCTTCACAGACTTTCTGGTCTTCTTTTAGGCTACCTTATTGTTTGAGAATTTTATATCCTTCCAATTAAGTTGGAGTATAAAAATACATTTCTCAAGTCCTTTTACCTTTTCTTATTAAGTAGTACCTTGAGTGTAGGGGGCTGAAACACGTGGTAGGCTCTCAGTAAATAGTTTATTATATTTTAAGTGCTTTATTCATATTGAATATTAGCTGTGTGTTTCAGTTTTATGACCTGAAAATTAAGTAAATCAAATTGAGTTTACAAATAGTCTGTGTCACAGATTCTACTCTTATTATACAGTAAGGAAAAACACCTTCTTAGATCAAGATAGATTTTATTACACAACTTTATTGAGGTATAGTTGACATGTAATAATTGAGTAATGTGATATATTTTGATCTATGTGTACATCTTTGAAACCATCACCACATTCAAGAATGAACATACCCATCATTCCCCTAAATTTGTAATCCATCCTTCCCTGCCACCCTCATTTCTTCATCCCCTCTCCCATACACAGGCAACCACTGTTCTGGTTTCTATAACCATAGATTACATTTTGTAGAATTTTTACGTAAATGAAGTCATAAGGTATGTACTCTTTTATTTTTGTCTACTCTACTTAATTTGAGATTTATCCATTTTTGTTGGTCAGTACTTCATTCTTTTTATTATTGAGTATTATTCCATTATTTGGATATGCCAACATTTGTTTATCATTCACTTGTTGATGAACATATTTGGATGATTTCTAGTATTTGGGTATTACAAATTAAGCTACTGTGAACATTTTATGTGTAAGTCTTTGTGTGGGCATAGCTTTGTTTCTCTTGGGCAAATACCTAAGAATGGAACTGGTCATATGATAGGTGTATGTCTAACTTTTAAAAATACTGACAGACTGTTTTGCAAAGAGGTTGTCTCATTTTACATTCCTGTTACATGTCTTTGATCCATACCCTCACCAACACTTGGCAAGGCAAGTCTTTTTAATTTTAGCCATTCTTCTGGGTGTGCAGTGGTTTTAATTTGAATTTTCCTAATGACTACTCATGTTGAGCATCTTTTCATGTGATTATTTGCCATCTCTGTGTCGTCTTTGGTGAAGTGTCTGTTCACATCATTTACCTGTTTTAGGTTGTTTTCTTTTTATTGAGTTTTGAGAGTTCTTTATATAATTAGTCCTGAAATCAGGTAGTGTTGGTCTTTTAGCTTTGTTCTTTTTCAGAGTTGCTTTGGCTTTTCTGAGTTCTTTGAATTTTCATATGAATTTTAAAATCAGCATGCCAGTTTCAAACTTGTTGGTATTTTCATTGGGATTGTGTTGACTCTGTAAACCACTTTGGGGAGATCTAACATCTTAACAATATTGAATCTTCTGATCTGTGAACACTGTATCTCTCTTCCCTTACTTAGGACTTCTTTCATTTCTCTCAGCATTGTTTTGTAGTTCTTAGTATACATGGGTTCTGCACATTTTTTTGGTCAAATTTACCCCTAAATGTTTCATAATTTTGATATATAAAACAGTAATTGTAAATGTTACGATTTTTAAATTTCAATTTCTGATTGTTCATTGCTAGCATACAGAAATACAGTATTTTTGTATATCGATCTTTTGTTCTGTGACTTTGCTAAACTCACATATTGGTAGCATTTTTATAGATTCCATAGGATTTTTAAATAGATGATTTGGTATTTGCAAATACAGAGCTTTACTTTTCCCTTTTCAGTTTTTAATTTTTCTTGTCTTCTTGGAATGGCTAGAACTTCTGGTATAATGTTGAATGGTAGTGGTGAGAGTAGATATTCTTGCTTTGTTTCTGACCTTAGGGAAAGGATTTATCCCTTAACCACTAAGCTTTTTGTAGATGCCCTTTATCAAGATTGAGGAAGCTCTCTATTCTTAGCTTACTGAGAGTTTAAAAATTTTTTTTTTAGTGTACAAGAGGATTCATTTTATTTTATTTTTATTAAAAATTTTTTTCAAATTTCTTATACAATCTTTAGAGGTTACACTCCATTTACAGTTATTATAGAATATTGGCTATATTCTCCATGTTGTACAATACATCCTTGTGGCCTGTCTTTCACCCAGTAGTTTGTACCTCCCACCCGTATATCGCCCCCGCCCTCCCACCACTGGTAACTACTAGTCTGTTCTCTATATCTGTGAGTGTGTACCTCCTTTTTGTTATATTCACTACATATATTTTTTAGATTCCATATATAAATGATATCATACAACATTTGTCTTTCTCTTTCTGACTTATTCACTTAGCATAATGCCTTCCAAGTCCATCCATGTTGCTGCAAATGGCAAAATTTCATTCCTTTTTATGGCCGAGCAGTATTTCATTGTATCTATATACCACATCTTTATCCATTCATCTGTTGATGGACACTTAGGTTGCTTCCATGTCTTAGCAATTGCAAATAATGCTGCTATTAATATTGAGAAGCATGTATCTTTTGGAATTAGTGTTTAAAGAGTGGAATTGCTGGGTCATCTGGTAATTCTATTTTTAGTTTTTTGAGAAACCTCATACTGTTTTCCACAGTGGCTGCACCAGTTTACATTCCCACCAACAGTGTAGGAGGGTTCCCTTTCCTCTACATCCTTACCAACATTTGTTATTAGTGTTCTTTTTGGTGATAGCCATTCTGACAGGTGTGAGGGGTATCTCATTGTGGTTTTAATTTGCATTTCCCAATGATAAGAGATGTTGAGCATCTTTTCATGTGCCTGTTGGCCATCTACATTTCCTCTTTGGAAAACTAATCAGTTCTGCCAATTTTTTAATCGGGTTGGTTGTTTTTGATATTGAGTTGTATGAGCTTTTTATATATGTTGGATATTAATCCCTTATAGGTCATATCATTTGCAAATATTTACTCCCATTGAGTAGGTTGTCTTTTTGTTTTGTTGATGGTTTCCTTTGCTGTGCAAAAGCTTTTAAGTTTAATTAGGTTGCGTTTGTTTATTTTTGCTTTTATTTCCTTTACTTTAGGAGACAGATCCCAAAAAAATATTGCTGCAATTTATGTCAAAGATTGTTCTGCCTATGTTTTCCTATAGGAGTTTTTTAGTATCTGGTCTTAAATTTAGGTCTTAAATCCATTTTGAGTTTATTTTTGTACATGGTGTTAGAGAATGTACTAATTTCACTCATTTACATATAGCTGTCCAGTTTTCCCAATACCACTTTTTGAAGAGATTGTCTTCTCTGTTCTGTAGGCTTACCTCCTTTGTCATAGATTAATTGACCATAAGTGTGTAGGTTTATTTCTGGGCTTTCTGTCTTGTTCCACTGATCTATGTGTCTGTTTTTGTCACAGTACCATACTGTTTTGAGTACTGTAGCTTGTAGTATAGTCTGAAGTCAGGGGGTATAATTCCTCCCACTCTGTTTTTCTTTCTCAAGATTGTTTTGGCTGTTCGAGGTCTTTTCTGTTTTGATACAAATTTAAAATTTGTTCTAGTTCTGTGAAAAATGCCATTGTTAATTTGATAGGGATTGCATTGAATCTGTAGATTGCCTTGGATAGTATGGTCATTTTAACATTATTGATTCTTCCAATCCAAAACATGATATATCTTTCCATCTGTGTTTGTTGTCTTCAGTTTCTTTCATTAGGGTCTGTTGTTTGGAGTACAGGTCTTTTGCCTCTTTAGGTAAGTTTATTCCTAGGTATTTTATTCTTTTTGATGTGATGCAAAATGATGTTTCTTTCATTTCTTTCTGGTAGTTTGTTGTCAGTGTATAGAAATGCAACAGATTTCTGTATATTAATTTTGTATCCTGCAACTTTACCAAATTCATTGATGAGCTCTAGTAGTTTTCTGGTGGCATCCTTAGAATGTTCTATGTATAGTGTCATGTCATCTGCAAACAGTGACAGTTTTACTTCTTCCTTTCTAATTTGATTCCTTTTATTTCTCGTCTGATTGCTGTAGCTAAGACTTCCAAACTATGTTGAATAAAAGTGGCAAGAGTGGGCATCCTTGTCTTGTTCCTGATCTTAGAGGGAATGCTTTCAGCTTTTCACCATTGAGTATGATGCTAGCTGTGGGTTTGTCATATATGACCTTTATTGTGTTGAGGTAAGTTCCCTCTATATCCACAAGCTCTGGAGAGTTTTTTTATCATAAATGTGTGTTGGTTTTTTTCAGAAGTGTTTTCTGTATCTATTGAGATGATCCTATGGTTTTTATTCTTCAATTTGTTAATGTGGTGTATCCCATTGATTGGTTTGTGGATATTGAAAAATCCTTGCATCCCTGGGATAAATCCCACTTGCTCATGGTGTATGATCCTTTTAATGTGTTGTTGGATTCAATTTGCTATTTTGTTGAGGATTTTTGCATCTATGTTCATCAGTGATATTGGCCTGTAATTTTTTGTTATATCTTTGTCTGATTTTGGTATCAGGGTGATGCTGGCCTCATAGAATGAGGTTAGAAATGTTCCTTCCTCTATAATTTTTTGGAATAATTTTAGAAGGTTAGATGTTAACTCTTCTCTAAAAATTTAGTAGAATTCACCAGTGAAGCCATCTGGTCCTGGACTTTTGTTTTTTGGGAGTTTTTAAGTTATTGATTCAAAATCAATACTGGTAATTGGTCTGTTCATGTTTTCTATTTCTTCCTGGTTAATTCTTGGGAGATTATACCTTTCTAAGAATTTGTCCATTTCTTATAGATTGTCCATTTTATTGGTATATAGTTGTTCATAGTAGTCACTTATGATCCTTTGTATTTCTGTGGTATCGGTTGTAACTTCTCCTTTTTTCATTTCTGATTTTATTGATTTGGGCCCTGTCCCCTTTTATCTTGATGAGTCTGGCTAAAGGTTTATCAATTTTGTTTATCTTTTCAAAGAACCAACTTTTAGTTTTATTGATCTTTATTATTTTTTTAGTCTCCATTTCATTTATTTCTGCTCTGATCTTCATGATTTCTTTCCTTCTGCTAACTTTGGGTTTTGTTTGTTCTTTCTCTGGTTGCTTTAGGTGTAAGTTTAGGTTGTTTATTTGAGATTTTTCTTGTTTCCTGAGGTTAGCTTGTATCACTATATATTTCCCTCTTAGAACTGCCTTTGCTGTGTCCCATAGGTTTTGGATCATTGTGTTTTCAGTTTCATTTTCATTTTCACTTGTCTCTAGGTATTTTTGATTTCCTCTTTGATTTCTTCAGTGGTGCATTGACTGTTTAATAGCATATTGTTTGTGTTTTTTGCATTTTTTTCCCTTGTAGTTGATTTCTGGTGTCATAGCATTGTGGTCAGAAAAGATGCTTAATATGATTTCAGTTTTCTTAAATTTACCAAGGCTTCTTTTGTGGCCTAGCATGTGATCTGTCCTGGAGAATGTTCCATGTGCACTTGAAAAGAATGTTTATTCTGCTGCTTTTGGATGGAATGCTCTATATATTTATCAATTAAGTCTATTTTGTCTAATGTGTCATTTAAGGTCTCTGTTTCCTTATTGATTTTCTCTCTGATGACTTGTCCGTTGATGTAAGTGGGGTGTTAAGTCCCCTACTATTATTGTGTTATTGTTGATTTCTCCTTTTATGTATGTTAATATTTGCCTTATATATTTAAGTGCTTCTATGTTGGGTGCATATATATTTACAGTGTTATATCTTCTTACTGGATTGATCCTTTGGTCATTATGTAGTGTCCTTCTTGGTCTTCTGTAACAGTGTTTATTTTAAAGTCTGTTTTGTCTGATATAAGTATTGCTACTCTGGCTTTCTTTTGGTTTCCATTTGGGTAGAATTCCTTTTTTCCATTCACTCACTTTGTGTGTCTTTAGTTCTGAAGTGAGTGTTTTGTAGGTAGCGTATATAGGGTATTGTTTTTGCATCCGTTCAGCCACTCTGTGTATTTTGGTTGGAGCATTTAGTCTATTTACGTTTAAGGTAATTATTGATATGTATATTCTATTTGCCATTTTGTTAATTGTTTTAGATTTGGTTTTTTAGGTCTTTTTTCCCTTTTCTTCTTTTGTTCTCTTGTGATTTGATGACTGTCTTTAGTGTTACGTTTGAATTCCTTTTTCTTTTTTGTGTGTATATCTATTGTAGATACTTGGTTTGTGGTTACCATGAGGTTTGTATAGCAGTGTATATGCGTTCTAAAAACCCTGCATTTGTACTCTCCTCCCCTTACAATTAGTGTTTTTGATATCACATTTTATGTCTTATTTTTTTGTGTATCTCTTAACTTCTTATTGTGGACATAGTGATTTTACTACTTTTTGTTTTTTAGCCTCCCTACTAGGATTGTGTGTGTGTATGATTTCCTACTTTTACTGTATGCTTGCCTTTACTGGTGAGCTTTTTCATTTTCATAACTTTCTTTCTAGTTGTGGCCTTTTATTTTTCACCTAGAGAAGTTCCCTTAACATTTGTTGTAAAGCTGGTTTGTTGTAAAGCTTAGCTTTTGCTTGTCTGTAAAGCTTTTGATTTCTCCAAATCTGAATGAGAGCCTTGCTGGGTAGAATATTCTTGGTTGTAGGTTTTTCCCTTTCATTACTTTAAATATATTGTGCCACTCCCCTCTGGCCTGTAGAGTTGCTGCTGAAAAATCAGCTGGTATGAGAGTTTTAAAAATCAGGAATGGATGCTGATTTTGTCAAATGCTCTTCCTGCATTTATTTAGATGATTTTCTTTTCTGAGAAAACATTTTTTAAATTATATTTTTTGAATGTTCAACAAACCTAGCATTTTCTGGCACAAATCTTACTTGGTCATTATCCTTTTAATATATTGTTGGATCTGTTTTGTCAGTTTACATTTATGTTCATGAGGATGTCATTTTGTAACTTTCTTGTACTAGTTTTGTCTGGTTTTGGTGTTAGGATGATGATGACCTTATAGAATGAGTTGGGAAGTGTCCTCTTCAGTTTTCTGGATGAATTTGTGTAGAATTGATATTAATTCTTCCTTAAATGTTTGGTAGTATTCGCCAATGAACTCTTCTCGTTCTAGAATATTCTTTGTGGGAAGGTTTTTTTTATCAGATACATTCATAATGTTGTGCATCCATCACTACTATCCATCTCCATAGCTCTTTTCATTTTGCAGTTTGCCATCACTCTTGAAAGTTTTTTTCTGGGTTGCTAGGCCGATAGGACATTTTTCCTTCAGTGCATTAATGTGGAAATTTTTCTGTCTCTGTATGTGTGTGTCTGTTTGCCTCTCTTTTGGTGACAGCTGTAATTGGTAACAGTATAATTCACATAATTCACCCACTTAAGGTGCAAATTCAGTAGTTTTTATATATTTACAGAGTTGTGCACCCATTACCATAGTCAATTTGAGAACATTTTCACTGTCCCCTCAACACATTAGCAGTCATTCCCCATTTCCTCTTAACCATGGTGTTCAACTTTAGAAATTCAATTTGAGTGTGCTATCTTGTATCACTAGTTACTATGTTTAGCCTTCTAGCTTCTGACCGTATGGAATGTAATTAAAGTAACTTTTAATGTCTGTCTACTAATTTTATCATCATTATCTTTTCTGGACTGGTCTTAATTGACTGACTTTTCATTATGGATGATATTTTCCTGTTTCTTTGCATACCTAGTAATTTTTAATTGGGTGCCAGATATTGTGAATTTTACCTTATTGAGTGATGTGTGAACCTGGGTGATGTGTGAACCTAGGGGTTGTTACCTTTACTCGTTTTGGGTGTTTTTTTCCTCTGGCTCAGGCAATTTCTCACATACATATGGTGATCAGTACTCAGTTGACAACTTGAGGGGAACCTCAAATCTCCAGACCTTTCTGTTCATCTCTCTCCTCTCTGGTACTCTGCCTTTGTAAATTCTAGTCATCCTGGCTTCCCTGGACATTCGCTCTGTGTCCTGAACTTGTGGGAGATCAGTGTTCTTTCCCTGGAATCCCCTCCCTGTGCTCCTGTTGGCCTGTCTTGTTTGTTTTTCATCCTTCAGGGATCACTCTCCTGTGCCGATTGGATCAATCTCCTGATTGATCTCTGATGTTTGTTGATTCATGTATATTGTCTGGTTTTATACTTGTTCAGGTGGGATAGTAAATTTGGTCCCTGTTATTCCATTTTGATTAGAAGTCTCTAGACTGTTTTTTCAGCCAATAGAAAATCAGTTTTCAAAGACTTATATTTTCATTACATCCATTTGTTTCATTCTCTCTCAGACTATAACCTGCACTATTAAAAATATTATGGGGAGGGCTTCCCTGGTGGCGCAGTGGTTGAGAGTTTGCCTGCCGATGCAGGGGACACGGGTTCATGCCCTGGTCTGGGAAGATCCCATATGCTGTGGAATGGCTGGGCCTGTGAGCCATGGCTGCTGAGCCTGCACGTCTGGAGCCTGTGCTCCGCAATGGGAGAGGCCACAACAGTGAGAGGCCCACATACCGCAAAAAAAAATATATATATATTATGGGGAAAATTCTTAGGTGAATTTAGAAACAATTGTCATCTTACCAGGAACTGCCAAAGTACAGATTTAATATTGCATTGAAAGAAATTATTGTTTCTAGTCACAGCTCTTACCTCTTGAATCCTATGTCTGTTACTGTTTGATTATGTATAGTTATGACTTAATATCTGAAATGCTTCTGGGCAGGTATTTTTCCTTTTAATTATACAGTACAGATTTGTCTAATTACATGATTATTGTTGAAATTATTACTTTGGTACTCTTGGTTTTAAAAGTTTGCTAAGCTGAGAATATCTCACATATCTTCTGTTTTTAGGCAAAATTCTTGTTTTCTGGAGTATAGATTATGAATAGCCTCTGAGATACTAGATTTGATTTTTTTTTTGCATAAGTCCAAATCATTCATGTTGAAATATTGGACTTATCATTACTATAAATTATTCATGCTTTTTCTTGTCATAGCTGAGGCTGATTTAAAGGATAAAGTCTTAACTATTGTATTCTTAAAAATAACAATGGAATCTAAATATTGATATATTGCCTTAAATGGGTTTTTTTTTTTTTTAGTCTGCCAAGTGGAGAGTTTATAACTTAATCATAGCAGTGAATTGTTCTAGAATCGGTAAGGTTTCTACTATTGACCCCTTTCTCACAATTTTTTGTGTGATAAGTTATTACTCGATATGGGACTTCCCTGGTGGCACAGTGGTTAAGAATCCACCTGCAAATGCAGGGGATACGGGTTGAGCCCAGGTCCAGGAAGATCCCACATGCCACGGAGCAACTAAGCCTGTGCGCCACAACTACTGAGCCTGTGCTCTAGAGCCCGCAAGCCACAACTACTGAAGCCCCCTCTCCACAACTACTGAAGCCTACGCTCCTAGAGCCCGTGCTCCGCAACAAGAGAAGCCACCACAATGAGAAGCCCGCACAGCACAATGAAGAGTAGCCCCCACTCGCCACAACTTGAGAAAGCCCATGTGCAGCAACGAAGACCCAACACCGCCAAAAATAAATAAATTTATTTTTAAAAAATTATTACTCAATAAAATATCTAAAATGTTACTTAATCCAGGGACCAAACTGTAGAGAACACTATATAATTTTTTTAACATCTTTATTGTAGTATAATTGCTTTACAATGGTGTGTTAGTTTCTGCTGTTTAGCAAAGTGAATCAGCTATACATATACATATATCCCCATATCTCCTTCCTCTTGCATCTCCCTCCCATCCTCCCTATCCCACCCCTCTAGGTGGATGCAAAGCACCAAGCTGATCTACCTGTGCTCTGCAGCTCCTTCCCACTAGCTATCTATTTTACATTTGGTATAGAACACTATATAATTCTTAACCCATTTTTTTCTTCTTTTACAGGAAAAGTAAGAAGCTTAAGCTCATCTTTGTGGTCACTAACTCACTTGACAGCTTTGTATCTAAGTGACAATTCCCTGTCCCGCATTCCTTCAGACATTGCCAAGCTTCACAATCTGGTGTATCTGGACCTGTCCTCTAATAAAATCCGGAGTTTACCGGCAGAACTCGGAAACATGGTATCACTCAGGTATACAGATTCAACTTAGTACATAGCTATATACCCCCTAAAAGAATATATTATTATATTGTTAGGAAACACCACTTTGTTGGGAAAAGACATTGTCAATTTAATGGTATTTGAACACAATTAAACATGACTATGTTCTTCAGGTAAAGTTTTCTGGGAAAATTGAATGTCAGCTAATAAATAAGTCATTTAGATCCATTGCCTAAATTTTACTTTATTGCTGTTTTGTGTAATATACTTTATTTTTGAAACAAAATTTTTGGACAAAGTGGGGCAAACAAATAGAAGGCACTTGTATTATCCCATATATTCACTCACCTGTGACAGACAGTTGAGATGCTTTTCCCCCACTAAATTCTGGGGCCCTGTACCATCCTTAATATGGGATCCAGGAAGCCATTGACAATTAATGATCCCATTTTGGCCATCCCAGGGCTTGTATGCATGACAGTAACAAAACCAGGACTTGAAAGAAGCTAGAATTAGTGATTGAATATGGGGACCTATAGTGTGGGCTATAGGAGGTTGATAGGATGTGGAGTCACACAGAGTTCAGGTTAGAAACCTGACTCAGTCATTTACAAGTTGTGTGATTTTGGGCAAGCTTCATACAACCTTGCAGAGTGTTTCTTCATCCATGAAGTTGCTATGATAATGACCCAACTAAGGATGAGATTAGAGATATTTGAGATAATGACTAAGAAACTACTAGCAACACTGCTTGGTACATATTGTATTAGTAAATGGTAATTGCTGTAACCTCTGTTTTATAAGATAGATGAGATCTACCCAGATTGAATATAAAGCCAATTTCCAGCTATTATGTTAATCCCAATAGAAAATCTTGCCCCATTTCATATTACCTCCCCCCGCTTTTTAAAAAAATTCCACTGGCTTTTCTGCTGCCTTCTATCATTTGCTGCATAGTAAAAAGGAATAAGGACCTTGTGAGAGTTTCTTTACCTCTATTGCTTCCATTCCAGCCCTTTGACTTTTTTTATGCTTAATTATTGAGTGTATACCATGACTATTTTTAATCCCCTGAATCAAATTTACTTAAAGGACCTCCTTTCCTGTGTGATATATTTGGAAATAAACAGGAACCAAGTGTTCAGAGTGAGTTTTTCTTATTCAGTTTATGGCCTCACCAACCTCTGGTTTACTCAGTGGTAACCAAGCTTCATTTAAATTCCAAGAACCAAGGGCTATAGAAGTATCAGTAGTTCACATTCACATGTAAACATTGACAAATAAAACTTATCATAGGACATTGCCAATATCTTAATATTGGGTCTTTTTTTCCTACTGAAGATTCCTTTCATAGTTATATTTTCTATACAAAACAAATTAAAATAATCAGTAGTTATTAATATAGCTGCCATTATTTCTAAAGTAAAACTTTAGTATTATTAATCATAAACATATTGTACAACTACCATAAACTATTTTGATTTGGTACTATATGATCATTTAAATTTTCTTTTAACAATTCACCTGTTAGGCTGTTTTATCATTTCCACTTTCTTAAACATGTGTATTAGACCTCCATGTATGCTAGACCAGTTCTGCTCTCAGGGTGGTATCTTGACTGTGCCATTTTCAAAGTGTGTCACCAGCCTGCAGTGAGATACACAGCAAGTGTCTTTTGAATCCAATACCCTTAAAAAATTTGGGGCTTATATTTTGTTGGTCTTTTTTTTTCTCATCACATTTTTATAGTAATTGATTTTTTTCCTATGTTTTACAAATGTATCGGTCTGTGGCAGTTTGGGGTTTTTTGTTGTGTCTTTTTGTTTGTTTGTTTTTTTAACCACATATGATTTAAGAAGCACTATACTAGCCATTGGCATATAATACTAAATTTTGTATTCTTAGGAACTTACATCTTATATTCCTAGAAATTATATTGTTGATTTTAGCTGTTAGTTAAAGGTTAATATATCTTCTGACTTCCTGGAATTTTTACATCAACAGGGAACTCCATTTAAATAACAACCTGTTACGAGTTCTACCTTTTGAGCTGGGAAAACTGTTTCAGTTGCAGACTTTAGGCCTGAAAGGTATGACTTCCCATATTTGTGCTTCTTGTGGTTTGTATGTATGTCTTTGAGTCTAAAGAAGCCATTAAAGGGAATCCTTTTGCCAGGGATTTGCAGGTTCACTTCCCCAGAGTTCATCATTTTGTTAGATACAGTCCAATGGTTTTCTTTCTTTTTCACCTATAGATTGTCTACTAGTCTTCTTATTATTTTTTGCTCCTAGCCCAGCCTTGCTTTTCTAGCCTTTCTTTTGGTCACCTCTATGTTTTGGTGATACATTCCTGACGTCAGACTTTATTTCATCATGCTGTAAAACAGCTTTTTTTGTTTGTTTATGTTCAAATCTCAAAAAATGGAGATTCTCAAAAAATGCAGAAAGCAAGTAGAAAATTTTGATCTGTTTGGATCCTCTAATAAAGACCAGTATTTAAGCATTTCTTTAAAACTCAAAAATAAAATTGATTTATAAGGACTTTACTAATATTTTAGAACTCGGGGACATAATTAACCTAGTAAGAACTATTGGGAAATATTTTTTTAAACCAGCAAGGTTAAAAGTCCCATTTTAATAATATGTCAAAACCTATAAATTTTTTTTATCACATTGTGGTTCTTCACCAGTCTTGTAGATGTATCCAGCTTACTCTATAATTGATTCCTTAAAAAAGATCACAGGGGGACTTCCCTGGCAGTCCAGTGGTTATGACTCTGCCCTTTGCTGCAGGGGGCATGGGTTTGATCCCTGGTGGGGAAACAAAGATCCCACATGCTATGTGGTGTGGCCCCCCAAAAAAATCACATGATGAAGTCTTCAAGAAGTGTACTTTTATTTCTTAAAAATACAGTTATAAAGTGAGGTTTTATTTCTGTAAATCCATTTCATATTATAAAAGTAATGGTATTGTTCACAAAAACAAATGGAAATTGCAAATAATACATTTACAAATATATGTAAAACCATGTTCAACAAACATCAGCTTTATAAATCATTCTTTGGAAAGTTTTTGTCTGTATGGGCTACACTGGCTGAGGCCTCTTAAAATGGAAGTCAGGGAAATGTGAGCTGCAAATGCCTTTTCTGTTGTATCTCCCTATGATAAGTCTAATTTATTCTTATTTTCCTATTTTGAAATTTGAAAAACAACTATATAAAATGTTGCAAGGTGTAATTCATATACAGACTACCAGAATTAACAATTAATATTTTGTCACTTTTGTGTCCATTTTTTAATGCAAAAGAAATAGAACATTACAGAACATTAAGGCCCTCTTTGTTCCTCTTCTAGTCTCTTTCTCGTCCCAGAGGCAGCTACTGTTGTGTGTCCTTCTGGTTCAAGGTTTTGTAATCTTACAGTATATATTTTACAAACCCTAATCTGTATTCATTTCTCTAAGGATTTACAAACTTTATTTGAAGTTAGGGTCATTGCTCACAAATTTTCACACTGATTTAAGTAAACGCTGGGGCCAGGTAGGGAAGTCTTTATGGCACATTTGTTTTTGATTAGTCCTTGGTCTTCCACTTCAGAAAGATCCTTTACTGTTCAACATTTATGCCTTTATGTTTCTTTCTTGGAAGTATAGTTTCACCGAGATAGTTCGTTTATCTCAGCTATTCTGTTGGACGTTGTTACACGTCTGTCTGCAATAGCAGTCTTTTCACTTGATTTCGAACTTTTTAAGACAAATCCTATGTTATTTTCCTGACTTTACACTTTAATGCTGTGCTAGCAACTTCTTAAAACAGTTACATTTTCCTTGCTCTCTGAAAACTTCTTTAATGATTTCTCATGGCACCTGTTAATTATTTGGAAGAGAAAATGTATCACTTAGTTCAAAAATCATGTCTATTTGCTATTTTATCCATTCGTACAGAGCCAAAGTACTTCTGCCTCATGAATCAGTTCATATCATTTTCTTTAAAGTTGATTGCATAGGGCTAGCATGCATCACTTTTTTTTTTTTTTTTTTTACATTTTTCCATGTTCTTCAAAATTGTTCTACTGTGAAAGATAGGACTAGAACCTTAGATAGTGTATTCTTTTTTTTATTTTGAGATAAGAGATTTATGTGAACCTGTAAGAAATAATTCAGGGAACAATCCATGTGCCTTTTACCAATTTCCCCCCAGTGATAACATCTTTCAAAACTATACTACATAGACTTGCCTGGTGGCACAGTGGTTAAGAATCCGCCTGCCAATGCAGGACACACAGGTTCAAGCCCTGGTCCGGGAAGATCCCACATGCTGAGGAGCGACTAAACCCGTGCGCCACAACTACTGAGCCTGCACTCTAGAGCCCGCGAGCCACAACTACTGAGCCCACGCATCTAGAGCCTGTGCTCCGCAACAAGAGAAGCAACCGCAATGAGAAGCCCGCACACCACAACAGAGTAGTCCCCGCTCGCTGCAACTACAGAAGGCCCCCGCGCAGTAACGAAGACCCACTGCAGCCAGAAAACAAAAAACAAAACAAAACAAAAACTGTAGTACAGCATCACAACCAGGATATTGACATTGATACAGTCAAGGTACAGAACAGTTCCATCACCAAAGGATCCCTCATGTTGCCCTTTGATAGGCACACTTGCTTTCCTCTTGTCCCAGTTCACTCCTGAACTTCTGACAACCACTGATATGTTATCTATTTCTATAATTTTATTATTTAAAAAATAATATATAAATAGAATCATGCTGTGTGTAACCTTTTGAGATTGGGTTCCCCTCCCCACACCCAAGGTTAATTCTTCGGAGATTCACCCAGGTTGTTGGGTGTTTGCTCCTTTATATTGTTGAGTAGTATTACTTGGTATGGATGTATCACAGGTTGTTTAACCATTGACCTATTTAAGGACATCTGGGTGGTTTCCAGTATTTTGCTGTTACAGATGAAGCTGCTGTTAACATTCTGTGTGCAGGTTATTGTGTGAATGTAAGTCTTCATTTCTCTAAGATAAATGCCCAGGAGTGCAGTTGCTGGGTCATAGGTTAATTTCATGGTCAGTTTTTTTTAAGAAACTGCCAGGTTGTTTTCCAGACTGCTGTACTATTTTACATTTTTACCAGTAATAAATGAGTGATCCAGTTTCTTTGCATCCTTATCAGTGTTTGGTATTGTCACTATTTGATTTTTTTTAACATCTTTATTGGAGTATAATTGCTTTACAATGGTGTGTTAGTTTCTGCTGTATAACAGAGTGAATCAGTTATACATATATGTATATCCCCATATCTCCTCCCTCTTGCGCCTCCCTCCCATCGTCCCTATCCCACCCCTCTAGGTGGACAAAAAGCACCGAGCTGATCTCCCTGTGCTATGTGGCTGCTTCCCACTAGCTATCTGTTTTACATTTGGTAGTATATATATGTCCATGCCACTCTATCCCTTTGTCCCAGCTTACCCTTCCACCTCCTAGTGTACTCAAGTCCATTTTCTACATCTGTGTCTTTATTCCTGTCCTGCCCCTAGGTTCTTCAGAACCATTTTTTCTTATTTTAGATTCCATATATATGTGTCAGCATATGGTATTTATTTTTCTCTTTCTGACTTACTTCACTCTGTGTGACGGTCTCTGGGTCCATCCACCTCACCACAAACTCAATTTTGTTTCTTTTTATGGCTGAGTAATACTCCATTGTATATATGTGCCACATTTTTATCCATTCATCTGTTGATGGACACTTAGGTTGCTTCCATGTCCTGGCTATTGTAAATAGAGCTGCAATGAACATTGTGGTACATGACTCTTTGAATTATGGTTTTCTCAGGGTATATGCCCAGTAGTGGGATTGTTGGGTCATATGGTAATTCTATTTTTAGTTTTGTAAGGAACCTCCATACTGTTCTTCATAGTGGCTGTATCAATTTACATTCCCACCAACAGTGCAAGAGGGTTCCCTTTTCTCCACACCCTCTCCAGCATTGATTGTTTGTAGACTTTTTGATGATGGTCACTCTGACAAGTGTGAGATGATACCTCACTGTAGTTTTGATTTGCATTTCTCTAATGATTAATGATGTTGAGCATTCTTTCATCTGTTTGTTGGCAATCTGTATATCTTCTTTGGAGAAATATCTGTTTAGGTCTTCTGCCCATTTTTGGATTGGGTTGTTTGGTTTTTTTTTGATATTGAGCTGCATGAGCTGCTTGTAAATTTTGGAGATTAATCCTTTGTCAGTTGCTTCATTTGCAAATATTTTCTCCCATTTTGAGGGTTATCTTTTGGTCTTGTTTATGGTTTCCTTTGCTGTGCAAAAGCTTTTAAGTTTCATTAGGTTCCATTTGCTTATTTTTGTTTTTATTTCCATTTCTCTAGGAGGTGGGCCAAAAAGGATATTGCTGTGATTTAATGTCATTGAGTGTTCTATGTTTCCTCGAAGAGTTTTATAGTGTCTGGCCTTACATTTAGGTCTTTAATCCATTTTGACTTTATTTTTATGTATGGTGTTAGGGAGTGTTCTAATTTCATTCTTTTACAAGTAGCTGTCCATTTTTCCCAGCACCACTTATTGAAGAGGCTGCCTTTTCTCCATTTTTTATTCTTGCCTCCTTTAGCAAAGATAAGGTGACCGGGCTTCCCTGGTGGCGCAGTGGTCAAGAGTCCGCCTGCCGATGCAGGGGACGCGGGTTCGTGCCCAGTCTGGGAAGATCCCACATGCCGTGGAGCGGCTAGGCCCGTGAGCTGTGGCTGCCGAGCCTGCGTGTCCGGAGCCTGTGCTCCACCACGGGAGAGGCCACAACAGTGAGAGGCCCGCGTACCGCAAAAAAAAAAAAAAAAGATAAGGTGACCATATGTGCGTGGGTTTCTATCCTGTTCCATTGATTGGTATTTCTATTTTTATGCCAGTACCATACTCTCTTGATTACTGTAGCTTTGTAGTATAGTCTGAAGTCAGGGAGCCTGATTCCTCCAGCTCCATTTTTCTTTCTCAAGGTTGCTTTGGCTATTTGTGGTTTTTTGTGTTTCCATACAAATTGTGAAAAAAAATTTTTTTTTTTGGCGGTACGCAGGCCTCTCACTGTTGTGGCCTCTCCCATTGTGGAGCACAGGCTCTGGACGCGCAGGCTCAGCGGCCACGGCTCACGGGCCCAGCCGCTTCGCGGCACGTGGGATCCTCCCGGACTGGAGCACAAACCCGTGTCCCTTGCTTTGGCAGGCGGACTCTCAACCACTGCGCCACCAGGGAAGCCCCAAATTGTGAAATTTTTTGTTCTAGTTCTATGAAAAATGCCATTGGTCATTTGTTAGGGATTGCATTGAATCTGCAGGTTGCTTTGGGTAGTATAATCATTTTCACAATGTTGATTCTTCCAATCCAAGAACAAGGTATATCTCTCCATCTGCTTGTATCGTCTTTAATTTGTTTCATCAGTGTCTTATAGTTTTCTGCGTACAGGTCTTTTGCCTCCTTAGGTAGGTTTATTCCTAGGTATTTTATTCTTTTGGTTGCAGTGGTAAATGGGAGTGTTTCCTTAATTTCTCTTTCAGATTTTTCATCATTAGTGTTTAAGAATGCAAGAGATTTCTGTGCATTAATTTTGTATCCTGCTACTTTATCAGATTCATTGCTTAGCTCTAGTAGTTGTCTGGTAGCATCTTTAGGATTCTGTATGTATAGTATCATGTCATCTGCAAACAGTGACAATTTTGCTTCTTCTTTTCTGATTTGGATTCCTTTTATTTCCTTTTCTTCTCTGATTGCTGTGGCTAAAATTTCCAAAACTATGTTGAATAATAGGGGTGAGAGTGGGCAACCTTGTCTTGTTCCTGATCTTAGTGGAAATGGTTTCAGTTTTTCACCGTTGAGAACGATGTTGGCTGTGGGTTTGTCATATATGGCCTTTCTTATGTTGAAGTAAGTTCCCTCTGTGCCTACTTTCTGGAGGGTTTTTATCATAAATGGGTATTGAATTTTGTTGAAAGCTTTTTCTGCATCTATTGAGATGATCGTGTGATTTTTTCGTTCAATTTGTTAATATGGTTTATCACATTGATTGATTTGTGTATATTGAAGAATCCTTGCATTCCTGGGATAAACCCCACCTGATCATGGTGTATGATCCTTTTAATGTGCTGTTGGATTCTGTTTGCTAGTAGTTTGTTGAGGATTTTTGCATCTATGTTCATCCGTAATATTGGCCTGTAGTTTTCTTTTTTTGTGACATCTTTGTCTGGTTTTGGTATCAGGGTGATAGTGGCCTCATAGAATGAGTTTGGGATTGTTCCTCCCTCCGCAAATGAGTTTGGGATTGTTTGGAAGAGTTTGAGAAGTATAGGTGCTAGCTCTTCTCTAAATGTTTGATAGAATTTGCCTGTGAAACCATCTTGTGGGTTTGTCATATATGGCCTTTCTTATGTTGAAGTAAGTTCCCTCTGTGCCTACTTTCTGGAGGGTTTTTATCATAAATGGGTATTGAATTTTGTTGAAAGCTTTTTCTGCATCTATTGAGATGATCGTGTGATTTTTTCGTTCAATTTGTTAATATGGTTTATCACATTGATTGATTTGTGTATATTGAAGAATCCTTGCATTCCTGGGATAAACCCCACCTGATCATGGTGTATGATCCTTTTAATGTGCTGTTGGATTATGTTTGCTAGTAGTTTGTTGAGGATTTTTGCATCTATGTTCATCCGTAATATTGGCCTGTAGTTTTCTTTTTTTGTGACATCTTTGTCTGGTTTTGGTATCAGGGTGATAGTGGCCTCATAGAATGAGTTTGGGATTGTTCCTCCCTCCGCAAATGAGTTTGGGATTGTTTGGAAGAGTTTGAGAAGTATAGGTGCTAGCTCTTCTCTAAATGTTTGATAGAATTTGCCTGTGAAACCATCTGGTCCTGGGCTTTTGTTTGTTGGAAGATTTTTTTTTTTAACCTTTCTTTTTTTTTTTTTTTTGGGCCGCGTTGTGTCTTCGTTGCTGCGCACAGGCTTTCTCTAGTTGCAGTGAGCAGGGGCTACTCTTCGTTGTGGTGCGCGGGCTTCTCATTGCAGTGGCTTCTCTTTGTTGTGGAGCACGGGCTCTGGGCGCATGGGCTTCAGTAGTTGTGGCGCACGGGCTTTCTTGCTCCGCAGCATATGGGATCTTCCCAGATCAGGGCTCGAACCCGTGTCCCCTGCACTGGCAGGCGGGTTCTTAACCACTGCACCACCAGGGAAGTCCTGTTGGAAGATTTTTAATCACAGTTTCAATTTCAGTGCTTGTGATTGGTCTGTTTATATTTTCAGTTTCCTAGTTCAGTGTCAGAAGGTTGTGCTTTTCTAAGAATTTGTCCATTTCTTCCAGGTTGTCCATTTTATTGGCATATAGTTGCTTGTAGTAATCTCTCATGATCCTTTGTATTTCTGCAGTGTCAGTTGTACTTCTCCGTTTTCATTTCTAGTTCTATTGATTTGAGTCTTCTCCCTTTTTTTCTTGATGAGTCTGGCTAAAAGTTTATCAATTTTGTTTTATCTTCTCAAAGAACCAGCTTTTAGTTTTATTGATCTTTGCCATCATTTCTTTCATTTCTTTTTCATTTATTTCTGATCTGATCTTTATGATTTCTTTCCTTCTGCTAACTTTGGGGTTTTTTTTTTTTTGTTCTTCTCCTCTCTAATGCTCTAGGTGTAGGGTTAGTTTGTTTATTTGAGACATTTGTTGTTTCTTGAGGTAGGATTGTATTGCTGTAAACTTCCCTCTTAGAACTGCTTTTGCTGCATCCCATAGGTTTTGGGTCGTCGTGTTTTCATTGTCATTTGTTTCTAGGTATTTTTTGATTTCCTCTTTGATTTCTTCAGTGATCTCTTGGTTATTTAGTAGTGTATTGTTTAGCCTCATGTGTTTGTAGTTTTTACAGATTTTTTTCCTGTAATTGATATCTAGTCTCATAGCATTGTAGCCGGAAAAGATACTTGATACTATTTCAATTTTCTTAAATTTACAAAGGCTTGATTTTGTATCATTCTACTTTGTTGAACCCAATTCTAGTTCTAGGAGTTGGTTTTTCTATTTTTTGTAGGTTTTTTAGTAATTAAAAAATTTTTTTTCTATGTAGAAAATAAGTCACCTGCAAATAGGGAGAAGTTTATTTCTTTCCAATATGTATGCTTTTCTTTCCTTTTTCTTGCCTTATGGCACTGACCAGAACTTGCAGCTCTATGTTGAATAAGAGTTGTGAGAGCAGACATCCCCCCTTTTCCCCGACCTTAGAAAGTATTCTGTCTTCATTATTCAGTATAATGTTAGCATGGGTATTTTGTAGATGCCCCATCAATTTGAGGATTTTTCCTTCTATCCTTCTTTTTCTGAGAGTTTTAAATCATGAATGGGTATTTAATTTTGTCAAATGTTTGTTCTCCATCAGTTGATATGTGATATATAATTTTTCTTCTTTAGCCTGATAGTTAATTTTTGAATATTGAACCAGGCTTGCATTCCTAGAATAAAATCTGCTTGATCATGGTATATAATTTTGTTTATTGCTGGTAAGTGTATGCTAATATTTTAATGATTTTTGACTGTATTCATGAGAGATATTTGTCTGTAGTTTTGTTTTTTGTTTGTTTTATACTCACTTTGCCTGGTTTTGGTATCAAGGTGATATTAGCTTTATGAAATGAATTTGAAAGTGTTCCCTCATCTTCTGTTTTCCAGAAGAGATTCTGTAGAATTAGAGTTAATCCTTTTTTAAATGTTTAGTAGAATTTTTCAGTGCAACAGTCTGGGTTGATTTCTTTTCTGGTAGTTTTAAAATTATGAATTCCTTTACTAGGTGTAGTGCTATTAAATTATCTACTGGGTGAGTTGTGATGATTTGTGTTTTTCAGGGAACTGGCCCATATCATCTGTGTTGTTAAATTTATGTATGTAGAGTTGTTTATAGTATTCCCTTATCCTTCTGATTTCTGTAGGGTCTGTAGTGATACCCTTATTCCCTTTCGTTGTTGATATTGGTAATTTTTGTCTCTCTTTTTCTTTATCAGTCTTGGTTAAAGGTTCGTCAGTTTTATTGATCTTGTCAAAGAAACAGCTTTAAAATTTTTTTCCTCCATTTTTCTGTTTTCAGTTTCACTGATTTCTGCTCTTTAGTATTTCTATGCTGCTTTTTCTTTGGGTTTATTTTACTCTTTTTCTCTTGGTTCTTAGGGTAGAAGCTTAGATTATTGAATTGGGACTTTTTTCTTCTGATGTATGCATTTAGTGCTGTAACTCTCCCTCTTGGCCCTGCTTTAGCTGTGTCCAGCAACAAATTTTATTTTCACTAGCTCAGTGCATTTTGAAATTTCCCTTCAGACTTCCTCTTTGACCCATGGATCATTCAGAATTTTCCAAGTGTTTGCACATTTTCCTATTGTCTTTCAGTTATTGATTTTTAGTGTCATTCCACTGTGGTTGAAGAGTACATTCTACATAATTTCAGTTCTTTTAAATTTGTGGATGTTTGGTTTTATGGCCCAGGATATGATCTATCCTAGTATTTGTCCCTTGGGCATTGGGCAAGAGTTTTGTATTCTGCTGTTACTGTGTAGATGATGTATAAATAGTTAGATCCAATATATTTGTCTGATATCTATTAGATTGATGGTTTGTGGACTTTTGTCTGGTTCTATCAATTTTTGAGAGAGGGGTGTTGACCTCTTCAGCTGTAATTGTAGACTTCTCTATTGTCCTTTCAGTTCCATCAGTTTTTGGATGGAATTGTTTTTGCTTAAAATATTTTGCAGTTTTGTTGTTTGGTAGATACACATTTAGAATTACTAATTCTTCTTGGGGGATTGGCCCTTTATCGTTACATAAGGCCACTCGCAGTGTGGTGATTTTCTCTGAAATCTACTTGATCTGATATTAATATAGTCACTCCTGCTTTCCTCTGACTAATGTTTGCATGATTTTTTTTTCCATCCTTTTCCTTTCAGCCTGCTTATATTGTTATATTTGAAGTGAGTTTCTTGTTGATAGTATATTATTGGGTCATGTTTTTAAATCCACACTGCCAATTTTCTGTCTTTTAATTGGTCTATTTAGACCATTTACATTTACTATAATTATTGATTTATTGGAGCTTACATCTGCCACTTTATTTTTTGTTTTCTGTTTGTTCTCCTTGCTTTTGTTTTTGTTTTCTTTTTCTTGCTTTCCTATGGGTTACTTGAGCATCTTTTTACATTTCCATTTTAATTTGTGATGTGTTTGAATTATCTTTTTCAGTGGTTGCTCTAGGTATTTCAGTATATAAACTTAATTTATCATAGTCTTCTGGTGTTACTACTTTACCAGTTTGAGTGACATATAAAAACCATAGCTCTTTTTATGACCTTTTATTTGCCTGTTCTCCCAGTTAACTGCCAAACAAGATTTAGAAAACTTGAGAAGGAAAGCCTATTATATTTGCCCCCCCTTTTATTAAACCATAATCTTCTTTTTCCTTCCTGATATTCCAGGGTTCCTTCTATTATCATTTCCTTTCCATTTAGAGAACTTTCATTAATGGTTCTCTTAGGGGAGGGTCTGCTGGCAACAGAGTGTCTTAGTTCTCTGTCATCTGAAAATGTCTTTGTTTCTCCTTCATTCCCGAAGGATATTTTTGCTGGATATAGGATTCTGGGTTGACAGGTCTTTTCTTTCAGCACTTGAAAAATACCATGCCACTTTCTACTGGTTTATGATGAGAAATTTGTGGTTATTCATATTGTTTTTCCCCTACAGATAAGGTTGTTTTCCTCTGGCTGCCTTCAAGATTTTTTTCTTTGTCTTTAGTTTTCAGAAGTCTAATTATGATGTTGCTTGGTATAGATTCCTTTGGGTTTGTCCTGTTTGAAGTTTTTGAATCTGTAGGTTTAGGTTTCTTGCCAAATTGGGGGACCTTTCACCATTTCTTTAGTACTTCTTCAGCCCTGTGCTCTTCTGCTTCCGTTGCTCTGAGGACATGAATGTTAAATTTTTTGTTGTAGTTCCACTGGTCCCTGAGGCTCTCTGTTCATTTATTTTTTTCAATCTGTTTCCTTTCTGTTGTTCAGATTGCATAATTGTAGTGTTATACCTTCCAGTTCACTGATTCTTTCCTTTGACCCTCCATTCTGCTGTTGAACTCATCCAACTGAGTTTTTTATTTCATTTATCCTATTTTACAGTTTTAATATTTCCATTTGGTTTTTACATTTCATTTGTTTACCAAAACTTTGTTTACTGAGTCTTCTTGTTTTTTTGTCATTTTATTTCAGGCATGTTTGTAATTTTTCATTGAAGCATTTTTATCATGCCTTCTCTGTTTTGCTCAGATCATTCTAATGTTTCTATCATCTCAGTGTTGGAATCTATTGTCTTTTTCATTCAGTTTGAAATTTTCCTGGTTCTTGGTATGATTAGTGATTTTCACTTGAAGCTGGACATATTCACATTATGTTATAAGACTCTGGATCTTATTTAAACCTTTTTTGCTGGCTTTCTCTAACACTGCTGTGGCAGGGAAAATGGAGAACACCATCTCCTTACTGCTAGGGGAGGTAGGAGTTAAGATTCCACTTAGCCTTTGTTGACACCTGAGGGTCAGATGGGTATAGGTGGCAGTTTTGGCTCCTTATGTGGTCTCCATAGTCACTGCATTGGGGTGACCTCATTACTGTTGGGAGATGGTAAAAGTCTTGACTCTCCTCAGCCTCCTCTGACGTCATCCCCAGAAGGGAGGTGGAGGAACACCTCATTACTGCGGCTTGGGGTGATAGTCCAGGCTTCCCTTCTTGGTCTCTGCAGACACCACAGGGCGGAGGAGGAGGTGCTTGTTACTGCCTGGAGGGGATAAAAGTCCCAGCTACCTTCTTGGCCTTCTCTGACCCTACCCTGCTAGGGGTGTTGGGGTACCTCCTTACTTCCTCATAAGGGTGTAAGTCTAAGCTCCCTGCTTGGTCTTTGCTGGCATGAGTAGAGAGGATGCCATGTATGTTTCTTTGGTGTTTAGCTGTAGTAGAGCTGTTACTATCTAAAAGTTTTGTTTTGTTAGGCTGCCCTTTCCTGGCCCTTTGGCGTTTGTTGGAATATTTTTTCTGTACCCATAGGTGTTTCTGTGTTGCTGGCTTCTTAGCTCTGTGTCTGGGATATATGAGACAAATAGTAAACCCAAGGAATTCACCACTGTGTTGTTCCTCAGGTCCTGAGGTCTCTGAACATTCTGCCTTCTTACCACATTTCAGAATCTTACATTTCTTTACACATAATTAATGGGATTTAGTTGTATTCAGCAGGAGAAATAGGGAAAAGTATGTTTACTTCATCTTTCCAGAAATGACTTCTCTCATTCACTTTTGTTCCTTAGTTCTGAGACTCAGTATCATGTTTTAATTCCAGAATTGTATTGTACTTGTCAAGTTTACCCTATGTGTATTATTTTTCCAGGCAATGAAAAGTAGATTAAATTTAAAGGAATTCCAAAGAACAAGCAGATGTTGGGGGAAATATACCATTTGGCTTCATGCATTTATTAGAGAGTCAAAAATAGATGTTTGGGTTTGGGGATGGTTTTTAATTTTATAGAAAGATCTTAGAAGGGAGGATCACATAGTTATAAGTACTCAGCAGTTGCCTTTAAATATTTTTTGCACTAGAAAGTAGTAAAAATAACAGTAATGTAGGTCTAGTTAGAATGGGATGCTTACTTGGTACTGAGAAGTTTTTTGGTTGACTTCATTTTCTCAAGATATCCTTAACAGGGTCCTGGTAACTTTGAGGTTATAGCTACCTATCTCATAGGATTGTGACTAAATGAAAATGTCAGGACTCTGGTATCTGTAAAGAACTGTACATATATGGGGAATGATACTATTGTTACTTGTCTTCCTACAGATATATACCTTGCACTTATAGGAGCATGTTTTTACCTTTACAGTTCTTAAAATCCTAACTTAGGATTCTTCCCATGCGTGTAATCCAGCTTTTAATGAAGGATACTTCACTACCTCACAGGTCAGGGCATTTCATCTTAAATAATTCTAATGTTTAACAAACACTTCTATTCTGAGCTTGGTCCTCATTCTGCCTTTTGAGTCTACTCTTTCACAAGAGAAAAGGAAAAAAATGCTTTTTTCTCTGTGTGGTGATCATTCTTATAGTCCATACCTTTTTTTTTTTTTTAATTTGGAATGGCTAAGATCTCTCATCATTTTACCTATCTTCCATCTATAGAATTTATTAGTCTTTCTTAAAATGGAGCATGGATAGGAACTTTGCTTTTGAAACAGTGTACTATGCTGTTACTTGTACATAAGAAGTCCTTCTGAGAGAATTTGAGACTATTAACAATACATGTAAATCATTGCATTAGCTTTCATTTTTGGCACTTATGAAACAGTGATTGAATTTACTGTTGGATCACTGCCCTGGGGTTTTCCCCTTCATTTGTGGCTTAATCTTAAACCAGGTCTGTCCCATCCTGTTACTTTATTCATTAGAATTTTTAAAAATCTAAGTGCTAGACAGCATTTGTCATTAGGATGTTTTCTTATTAACTTTGTAGCGTTCTTAAATTTTGATTCTGTGATTCATTATATTGGTTCTCACCTTTCCTTTGCCTAGTCCTCTTCCAACTCTTCCCCAATCCAGTTTTACTCTCTTTTGATCATTATGAAAGTGTTGATGAGGCAGGGTCAGATGCAGAGCACTATTAGATATCTTCTAGATTGACATCAGTACATTAATAATCATTTTTTGGATACTTCTGTAGAATGTGGTATGAATCATTTTTATTCTTCACATCAAAAGCTGAAAAAAAATAATATTCTAGTTTGGTATGTTGAGTTAATATATAGTTTTTTATATACAGTTATATATGGTTAATATATATAGTTAATATACATTGTTATAGATAATCTGATAATTTTGGTATATTTTTCAGTTTTGAAATATTTTAATATTTGTCTTGGTTTCATTTTACCTATTTAAAAAACATTTCCAGGAAATCCACTTACCCAGGACATATTGAACCTCTATCTGGAACCAGATGGAACAAGAAGGCTACTGAACTATTTGCTTGATAATTTGGCAGGTACTGCGAAAAGAAGTAAGTGGTCATTTGATTAAACCATTTTTTTTAGAAAGATATGTAAGAATATTGTTTAATTTTGTGTTTTATATTCAACTAGTTTCAACAGAACAACCACCTCCAAGATCTTGGATTATGTTACAAGAACCAGACAGAACACGGCCAACTGGTTGGTAGCCTAATTTTTTAAATCTTATTTTTACTTTTTCTTTGTAAACCTAATAGTATTGTTGGTATGCTTTAGATTTTGGGCAGTGTTACAGTAGAATGCTTAAGGTTGATTTGGTTTGGGAGATAATAACGAAGACTTGATTACCTGGTCTCTTTACTGTGCTACGGAAAGTTTGGTATAAAGCAGTACTTCTCAACCAGAGGCGATTTTATGCCCCAGAAGACATTTGGCAATGCCTGGAGATATTTTTTGATTGTTAACAACTGGTAGACGTGCTCTTGGCATCTTGTGGCTAGAGATCAGAGGTGCTGCTGTTGAGGAACTCTGCTCTAAAGTATTGATCAAATTCAGTTATAATACACGAAAATCTTTCTATACTGTAAGTTTCCAAACTGTACTGTGTTCCAGATGTATTTGATAATACAAAAGTTTAAGATAGCCAAAACACCTACTTGAAAGAGAAATTGAACTAATGACCTCTAATCTCCTTTTAAAATTGTATGAAAATAGTTTGAGCACTTCTGTGATGTGTGCAACAGGATTTGGTCTATAATACCCCTTTTCTTTCATGTGAATTAATAGTAGTTGCTCTGTAGAAGAAAAATAGAGATGCCTGTTAAGAAAACTACCTGTCAGGTTTCCACATTCTACATTAACAATTGTTGAAGTGGTGGAGGGAACATAGAAATGAGGAGCCCTGGTCTTAGAGGCTGAAGGACTTAAGATCGTATTCTGTTAGTTTTTGAACCTTCTGTGTGTACCTCTGTAGCAGGAAACACGTTATTTATTTATATTATAATTTGTTCACATATCTGTCCTTCATTTATTTTCTAACATTACATATGCCATGTCTGGCATATAGTAGTTTTTCAGTGAATATATATTGAATGAATAAAGTCAAACTTAGCATTTAAGTGAAAACTATTGAAATTAATTATGTTTTTTTTTTTCTGCCACGTGTGTGAATAAGTAAAGTTATCTTTCCTACAGCCTTGTTTTCTGTCATGTGCTATAATGTTCTTTGTGATAAATATGCGACCCGGCAGTTATATGGCTACTGTCCATCATGGGCACTAAATTGGGACTACAGGAAAAAGGCCATTATTCAAGAAATCTTGAGTTGCAATGCTGATGTCATAAGTCTTCAGGTAAGTCATCAGAAGAGCACTTGTTTAAATTGCAGAAACGCCCCAACATTGATCAAGCAAGGAACAGCTTGGCAATGCATTACACTGACACATATGAAGTCCTAGCTTTAGCAGTTATTAAAATATGGACTTTTTCTGTATTTAGTGAATTCTGGGAGCGTTCACTGCCTGCTGTGCTTTGTAGCAGTGTGCTGCCAAATTAAGCAGATGGGTTAAGCTGGGTTTTAAGTGTTTGCTGTGACAGCTAAATGTTTACTTTTTCCTCCCTGATGCTCCTGTACACTATTTTTTAATTGGGTGGCAATGTTACTAAAATTATAGCACTATCAAGGTATAATTTTGCTTTACTACCAGTGGTAATTGAATAGTTAGGTCAAAGTGGAAAGGGCATTGAACCTGGTGCACAGTAACTGGGTTCTCAGTCCAACTCTCATAATAACTTACATGACCTTGGGCAAGTCACTCTCCTTGTGGTGTGAAATTTGATCTGTAGAGTTCCTGTTACCTCTGATTTTTGTTCTACGCCAATTCTAAAATATAAGGAAAACTATATGCATAGGGGTGTATGTCTTTCTATTCTTTACTCCTAAACAATAAAGAATTGACCTTATCAACTGGTACCTGTAAAATGACAGGTAGGTGTTCTGATTTGTTTCAGATAAATTACATCGAAAAAATGTAATTCTTCATTCTGCAGATCAGTCCTTTGAAATTCTTTTAAGTTCTTAAACTGTACATATAAAGGTAATGCATAGGACTGATTTTTGTCTTATGAAATAACTCTGCTATTTACAATTTTTCAGGAGGTTGAAACAGAACAGTATTACAGTTTTTTTCTGGTAGAACTGAAAGAACGTGGCTATAATGGATTCTTTAGTCCTAAATCTAGAGCTAGGACAATGTCAGAACAAGAAAGAAAACATGTTGATGGCTGTGCAATATTCTTTAAGACAGAAAAGTAAGTCATCTTCTTTCTTTCTTTCTTTTCTTTTTTTTTTTGCTGAGCCACATGGCGTGCAGGATCTTAGTTTCCAGACCAGGCATCGAACCTTGCCTCCTGCAGTGGAAGTGCAGAGTCCTAACTACTGGACTGCCAGGGAATTCCCAGTCATCTTATTTCTTAAAAAGAAAACTTTCTCTGTTTGCAGGATGGGGGCCAAGGGAATGGAAATTAGTTCGCAAATAAGAGAATGAGGCGTTACATTATTACTCAAGAAAACAGTACTGTTGACTTAGAGGGTTTTGTTTTGATTCATCAGAAATAGTGTTTTGGAGGGCATGTTGAAAGTGCTGCTGTTTCTTCAGGTGTTTGCTAGGGTTTAACTCCAGTTGTTACTTGAAACACCTTGTAATTGCATTCCCTCTGGGATGGTGGAGAGATTCTTAAGCGTGTACTTAGGAAGAGAATTATTTTAAAATTATAAGATGGAATTTTCCAATGTGAAACCTAAACAGAAGATGACTACATTTTCTTAAGTTGTAAAAGTTTATCAAAATGTTATTTGTATCCGTAACAGACTGAGAACAACTTAAATGGACATGGGAAGCTTGGTGTTAAGTGTGGAGGATTTTCCATAATGTAATTTACATGCCATCATATCTGTTAAGGAAGCTGGGGAAAATTGCATTTTCCACAAAACTAATGTCTTGGTATTCTCAATTTTATATTTGTGTGTGTGTGTTTGTTTTTGTTTTAGATTTACTTTGGTTCAGAAACACACTGTTGAATTTAATCAGCTAGCAATGGCAAATTCAGAAGGGTCTGAAGCTATGCTGAACAGAGTCATGACAAAAGATAACATTGGAGTTGCTGTACTGCTAGAACTTCGAAAGGAATTGATTGAAATGTCATGTGAGTGACTTTTCCACTTCCTATGAAATTGACCTCCAAAATTTAATAGAAAACAGGAAATTTGTTACATATTAATAGTCTTGTCTAACACCTGAAGAAACTCAGAATTTAAATCTTAGATTCTAAAACCTTATATCCATTTATCTCTACCGCAACGCTCAAGATGAGGAAACATTGCCCAGAAAACTATTTCAAATCTTAAAAGGCATAAAGCCAAAGGAAAAAAACAGCTTTCTTTTCTCCTCAAGAATTTTTCACATAAAATGCTAAAGTGTAAATATTAGTTAAAATGACTGCTCAGAGAGAACTCCATACACTTATATAATTTCTTGGCAACAGGGATATTCTGTATGCTGACTTCTCTTCCTGACCTTTTTAGTCATTATTTTAAAGGTCTTGAGTTTTGGAGAAATGGACCACTTATTTCAAATTAAATGTATGTTTAGAGTGACCTTCATGCTAAGAACTGAAACTTCTGTCACTTGGGGAACAGTTGGAAATGGGGATATTTAATCTGAGGGATAGAAAGATGAAAGATGGAACTTAATGACTATCTTAAACATATCTTAACAAAAAGGGTGTCAATTTAATTTTATGGTGCTCAATTTAGGACATCTAGAAGACCAGAAGTTTTAAGGAGATGGAACTATTTAAAAATCAAGCTGTCCCAAATAGAATGGGCTGTCTCTGTGCAAGTAGTGAATACCCTATGCTGGAAGTACTCAACCGAGAGGTTAGATGTCTATTTCTCAGGTTTGTTGTAGGGTAGATTCAGTCATCAGGTGGGAGATTGTTAACTAAATTTTAGACTTCTTTATTATTCCCAAGATTCTGAGATATTACTTGCTTTCAGACCCTGTGAGCATATATGGGGTTATGGACAGGTTTTGTTTGTTTCTTTTCTTTTTATCTAATATAGCTGGAAAGCCACATCTTGGAACAGAAAAACAACTTATTCTCGTGGCTAATGCTCATATGCACTGGGACCCTGAATACTCTGATGTGAAGTTGGTTCAAACAATGATGTTCCTCTCAGAAGTGAAGAACATCATTGATAAAGCCTCGAGAAGCCTCCAGTCCAGTGCATTGGGAGAATTTGGAACTATTCCACTGGTGTTGTGTGCAGATCTTAATTCTTTGCCGGACTCTGGTAAAAACAAAACAAAACAAAACAATGCTATTTTATATAGAATGCTTACTGACTTAAAATGTTTTTGTAATGTGTTGTTTCTTACAATTCCAAATTTAGTCAAAATGAAAATTCAATTTATAGTGGCAGCTGTGAATCAGGTTAAAAAAAATGTGTTGTGGAGTAGGGGAACCATTTTGAAAATGAAATGGTATTATGAAAAACCTCAGGAGGAAGGATGTTAATCATCTTCAGTAAACACGTAGGTGATAACTTGAAGTAACTTATTAAAGAACATATAATTGTATTTCATTATCCCCAGGTTATATGTAATACACACTCTGAAAAGATTATTAAGACAGACTCTTTGGGATTCTAGCATGTGGTAATAAAATCCAGTTTAAATTTGACCGTATATTAAAGGATCTCCAGTTTTGGTGGGCTTGATTAGAAAAATACACCTCAGGTGGAAATTGAGGTTTTTTTATTTGCACAGATCAGGCAAGTGATTTTAACAAAAAAAGATCAAGAACCTTGATTTTTAATCACAAAGTAGAAGAATACAGAAAGCCTTATTCTTAAATACTTTTCCATAGTTAGTACAGTGAGTAAAAACCATAGTCCTTGTAATATCAAACTAAGTATTTCTTTTTGTCTTTTAGCTCCTTGTTTATACTTTCTCACATACACAAGAATACTTTTCCTTGGACTTACATGCATGCAAGAATGTGCACATTCACACATACACACATTCACACGCTCGGAGTGGTAAAATTCAGTAGCACATCACTGCTATCACAATAGATGAGAGAATAGATAATAAATTAGAAACTATGTTAAAATTCGTTTTCAGGGCTTCCCTGGTGGCGCAGTTGAGAGTCCTCCTGCTGATGCAGGGGACACAGGTTCGTGCCCCAGTCCGGGAAGAACCCACATGCCACGGAGCGGCTGGGCCCGTGAGCCATGGCCGCTGAGCCTGCGCGTCAGGAGCCTGTTCTCTGCAACGGGAGAGGCCACAACAGGGAGAGGGCCGTGTATCGCAAAAAAAAAAAAAAAAAAATTCGTTTTCAGGGGAAATAAAGGTGTCTAAGATCCATAATTCTTCTTTCAAAGCCATCTGGGGATTACCGGCAATTTCTCTACATGCTTTGCATCCTCTTTTTAGCTACAAAGTATCTGAGGGGCCAAGAGAGACTCTTGTCAAATAATGCAGATCTTAGGACCTATTTCCATGTTGCAAAATACAGTATTTTAATAGCAAACACATGGGAAAATGTCCAGTCTTGTTAACTAATTAAATGAAAGTTAAATATTTGCAGAACCCATCGTATGCTTCGCATATTGGAAAAATACTGTCCAGGGATGCTGAAGTTGCTCTGTAACTCTTTCAGAGTTGGCTGCGTGTGTGTGTGTGTGTGTGTGTGTGTGTGTGTGTGTGTGTGTGTGTGTATAC
>NW_020172287.1:0-88116 GCF_003031525.2 Neophocaena asiaeorientalis asiaeorientalis | reverse complement strand
TTATTGTGTGTGTGTGTGTGTGTGTGTGTGTGTGTGTGTGTGTGTGTGTATACATTTTTCATTTTCACCAAGAACTTTATTGAACAGCGTATTCACCGTTTTCTACTACGTTCTGCCATTTTTCAGGCAACTTCATAATTCCATCTTCCCAAAACTTTTTATCTTTTTGAGCAAAGAACTGTTCCAGGTGCCTTTTACAGTCTTCCAGGGAATTGAAATTTTTTCCATTAAGAGAATTTTGTAAAGACTGAAATCAATGGAAATCCGAAGGGGCAATGCCTATTGAATACGGCTGCTGAATCAGAACTTCCCAGCCAAGCTGTAACAGTTTTTGCCTGGTCATCAAAGAAACATGCGGTCTTGCATTATCCTGATGGAAGATTATGCGTTTTCTGTTGACTAATTCCAGACGCTTTTTGTCGAGTGCTGCTTTCAGTTGGTCTAATTGAGAGCAGTACTTGTTGGAATTTAATCTTTTGGTTATCCGGAAGGAGCTTATAATAGAGGACCCCCTTCCAATCCCACCATATATACAATATCATCTTCTTTGAATGAAGACCGGCCTTTGGTGTGGTTGGTGATAGTTCATTTTACTTGCCCCACGATCTTTTCCATTCCACATGGTTGTACAGTATCCACTTTTCATCAGCCATCACAATTTGTTTTAAAAACGGAACATTTTCATTATATTTCGGTAGAGAATCGCACGCGGAAGTTGGTCAAGAAGGTTTTTTTCACTTATGTGGAACCCAAAAATCAAAGCAATTAACATAACCAAGCTGGTGCAGATGATTTTCAACGCTTGATTTGGATATTTTGAGTATGTTGGCTATCTCTCGTGTGGTACAGCGTTGATTGTTCTTAATTAATGTCTCTATTTGATCGCTATCAACTTCAACTGATCTACCCGACTGTGGAGCATTAAACATTGAGAAATCTGCAGCATGAAACTTTGCAAACTACTTTTGACACATTCAGTCAGTCACGGCACCTTCTCCATACACTGCACAAATTTTTTTGCATTTCAGTTGCATTTTTAACTTTGTTTAAGTAATAAGGCATAATATGCTGAAAACGTTGCTTTTTTTCTTCCATCTTCAGTATTAAAATGGCTACACAAAAATTCACCAATTTTGAGAAGTTTCTTTTTAAATGCACGCTGATATGACTGCTGTCACGATCTAACAAAATTGTTTTGAATGAACTTAAGTGCTACTGGAGCCATCTTACGGAAAACACTGAAAGAACTTTTTGGCCAACCCAATGTATATTTAGGCACAATGAATCCTAATCTTGGTATTTTATACGAAGCATAGCAGAAACCTACATACTAAGATGTTGATTATAGTATTCTTTTTTTTTTTTAAGGTAGAAATAACGTGAATTTAAAAAAAATAAGGAACTAGCTTAACAAATACTATACATCAGCCCAGTTGTATTATGCAATCATTAAAAAAAATAATTGAGAAGACATATGAACATAAGTTCATGTGATACAGTATAGAATATTCAATATACTATGATTAAAACCATGTAAAAATGGGTTTATACAAGTTTTGGCAAATGTGAAAAACAGTGAAACATTTTAGAAAGTGGGAATATGTGTGATTTAAAACTTTACTACCGAATTATGTTTTTAGTTACGTGTTGTATACACTGTGTATTATACTTGACAGTGCAAAAAGTACATTTATTTTCATTATAGGTGTTGTGGAATATTTGAGCACTGGTGGAGTAGAAACAAATCATAAAGACTTTAAGGAACTGAGATATAATGAAAGTCTTACAAACTTCAGCTGTAATGGGAAAAATGGGACAACCAATGGAAGGATCACTCATGGTTTCAAGTTAAAGAGTGCCTATGAGAGTGGCCTGATGCCTTACACAAATTACACGTTTGATTTTAAGGTGAGTTTTGAGATAATAAACTTAAAGCCTTCATTTCTTTAAAGTGTCTTATAACTTTATGATGGCTTTAAATGTTAATGCTCAGAATGGAATTAAGCCATCTCGAACTAGTTGACAGCAGCATTCTTTTATTACTGGCCTCTCCCATTGCGGAGCACAGGCTCCGGATGCGCAGGCTCAGTGGCCATGGCTCACGGGCCTAGCTGCTCCGTGGCAGGTGGAATCTTACCGGACTGGGGCACGAACCCATGTCCCCTGCATCAGCAGGCGGACTCTCAACCACTGCACCACCAGGGAAGCCCTCTTTTATTACTTTTAATGTAGAATTCCATGTGATTAGAGTCCCATCCGTACTTTATAGATACCTATTAGAATCATTTCCAAGGTAAGAAATCAGATGAAATAATGATAGTAAATCCTGAGTTAACTGTCACCTTTTTGGGGCAATTTTTTTCTTTTATAGGCTCATTACTAACAGCTGGATATGCAGGGCCATCATATTTAATTTGCTGTCAATTGAGATGAGGTGTTCCATCTCTATTTCAGTTTAACTGAAACTGTACTACTTGAGAACCAAAATGTCTTTTTTATTAGCCATTTTAAAATTTCTAATATATATATTATTTATATGCCTTGTTACACAATTAATGGATTACAATATGGAGCCTTTTCCTTAGTAATTCTCATTTTTATTATCTGTGGTTGTTTAGGACTTGTGTTCAACTGTCCTTTTTAGCCACCTTTTGCATTTACACTCTCTAAAATCCTAATTTTCCATTTCTAACCTGCTGAGAAAATAATCATTCAGGTTAGATTGTCTATTAGAACAGTGTAAATACTTGTGTTAACTGGTTCTTAATTTTAGAGCGGAGGTTGTTTAGACTCCTTTGAGAAACTGTTGAAAACTGACAATTTTTTTTTATTTGGCTTTGGAGGATCCACAATACTATAGATAATGATTTAACCCTGGGAACAGAAGAGTGTGTAGAGTTGAAGAGAGACTGGAGTAGACTGGGGAAAACTAACATGTAAATGACGGTAACCAGAGAGGTGGAAAACCAGGACAGTATAGGAACTTAAATGCAAGGAAAGAAAGCCTTTCTAGGGAAAGAGGTGTGTGTGTTAACCTTCAGAAAGATATTGATAAGAGTTGTTTCACTTGAGAGCTAGTCAGAGAAACTAGAATATGATGAGTTGGAGAATAACTGAGCAATGAGGTAGGAAAAACCAACTTTTAGATTCTTATTTCAAGCAGGTTGATTGAAGAAGAGGTGAGGGTGATAACTAAAAGGTGGGAGAGATTAGGGATTTTTTTTTTTCCTCTTGTTCCTGTTCCTGATAGAAAGTTAGGAAGAAGACTCTGGAACATGCTTAAATGTTCTTGGCCAGGAGCATGTAAAGGAGAGTCTGAAGTTATAGGGAGGAAAGGAGTAAACCAAGAGTAACCTAGCTGTGTGCCAGATGCTGTGCCTGGGTACTGTTGAGGTTGTTGAGAGCAGAGAGCCTGGCCCTCGTGGAATCATGATCTGGTGGGAGAGATAGGTCTCAACCACATAAATGAGTATATAGTTACACCTTGGGGAGTGCGTTAGCAAGGGAAAAGAATCAGAGGTGGTAGGAGCTATTAAGTGGGTGAGGGCAGGATTCAGGAAGGCCTTGGGAAAGTGATTAAACTTGGCACTTGAAGGTTGAGAAGGAGTTAGCCAGTTGACAAGTAGAAGAAAGTGTTCCAGACATGTGTGGAGGCCCTAGGGCAGGAAAGAGCTTGGCGCCTACAAGGAATGTACCCCACTTCACACCGCACCTCCCTACTCCCCAAAAAGGGCTAGTATGGCAGTGGAGTAGTGAGCAAGGAAAAGTGTCACAAATTAAGTTAGGAAAGAGAAGCAGAGGCCCTATCATGAAGGATTCTTTAGGTCTTGTTAAAGATTTTGAAAAGATCCAGATAGGAGGAAGAATGATTATCATCCCTAAACTTTCTTCATTCTCACATTTGGGGATGCCATTTGGTTTATGTAGTATTGCTTTTTCCTACAGGCTAATAAGTTTCTTTGTTTGACTCTAAGGATATGTCTTGAAAGTTCTCAGTATTCAAGTGTTATCTTATGTGGGGCCTTGTCTTTTTTTTCTTTTTGCCTTCTGTTTTTCAGGGTATAATTGACTACATCTTCTATTCTAAACCTCAGCTGAACACTTTAGGCATCCTGGGACCTCTGGACCACCATTGGCTAGTTGAGAACAATATCAGCGGCTGCCCACACCCACTCATCCCCTCTGACCACTTCTCACTTTTTGCACAACTGGAGCTCTTACTGCCTTTCCTGCCCCAAGTTAACGGCATTCACCTTCCTGGCAGGAGGTAGTCAAGTACCTTCAGAGGATGACCTCAGTTTCACTCGTAAACTTGTAAAAAATCTGAATATAGGGGAGTGAGGTATGGCCACTAGGAATTTTTTTTCCTTAATGATGATTTGAGTTTTCAATCTGATTATTTGATAAGGATATAGTATGAAAGCCAGGTGCTAGCAAACAGACAAATTCTGAGCCCGATATGCTTTATATACTGTTAGACAGGGACTGGTGTGTTTGCACCTATCTTTAATTTGTTACAAGTAATTTTCCTGTTTCTCCTATCCAATATAATATTTTCATGCCTTGAAATAGGAAAATGTTTGAACAGCATATTCTCTTTGCACAGAAATCTGTAGCACTACTTTTTTGAGGCCAGTAATAACATCCAGAGATCATTCTTCCATACTTTACTCCCTCCTTTTTCAGACTTGTTTGTAAAATATAGAATTTAAATTTAGCCTTTATGATTGTATATGATCCACAGAAGACCTGATTTATGAAATTTTGTACTAAAAAAATCAGATTTGGAAATGATTGTATTGTAATCTAAGGCTAAGTTTTTTTTACCTGTTTCATGTGTTATAAAGGCCAGCTTGTAAAAGAAGTTGCAACAGACTTTCTCTGCTGATGATTTGCACTGTTAGGGTTTTGTTAGCCCTTTTGTACTACTTTGTTTTTAAATTGAGAACATTGCTCTTTAAATCTAAATCTGTTTAAAGTTTAGGACATTTTCTTGGACCAGAGGCAACTTACCCATGAATTCCTGGGTTTTTACAAAAAACTATCTACCAGGACAGATAAGCTGAGCAGTGAATGATCTGTAGGCATTATGGACTGAATGTAATGGTTGATATATGTACATTCTGATATTTTTAAATCCTCAGCTTTTTTAAGTTACAAAATTACAGCTGCTTAGGGACAGCTTAACTCCTTTTTGAGACACTTCCTGTCCTATCTCCACTGTGCCTGCCTGAATTTGTTCTCACCAAGCACTGCCTGTGCATGCAGAGAAAATCTGTGCATCCTCTTTTATATTTTTAAATACTGTTTAACATTTGTCAGAGTTTTATGAAAATGCTTTTGTATGGGCTGTGGCTTTTTTTCCATTGTGAAGCATTGAATATCACATTTTGGAACATGTTCATAGGGTGGGTCCCTGGGTCTTTACTCACCAGACCCAAGCACTGCTTCTTGGTGTCATTGCACAGTGCTGTTCGTCACCCAGAGTACTACTATCATGTGAATTCTTTTTGTTTTCTATGTATTCCTTAGTTTCCATGTTTTTTAGAAATCATTCCTTTAAAAAAAAAGTAATTTTCCGTTTATGAAGCAGTATAAAATAAATGAGATGTATTTTCAAAACAGGTCCCTAAGACAATACTTCAGATCATTTTAAAAGTGACTAAGTCATTTTAACATGTCAACCAAGATAAAAGTTATATTATACCTTGTATTTTGCCCATAGTGCTGTTAGTAGAGATTAAAGCCAGCTTTAACTTTGCAAAGTTAATTCCTATATGTTCTGTTCTCATTCATTCATTCTCTCAAAAAAATCAAATGAATTCACAGGGAACTTGGTCTAACTGCTTTTGTTTCAACTGCAGGCAGGGGAGCAAAAGGACACCATGTATGTGAGCATTAAGAAAAGAAATTGTTGAATGTTAGTAACAGTTTTTATACAGAGAGTGAGTCATTTTGGATAATGACTTAAAATTTTATGAAAAATGTTTAGCACTTAAATGTGCTTATTCTGTTTTTAAGAGAAAATAAAATCTCATACTGTTTAAGTAAATGATTCTTTTTTTTTTTTTTCTTTTTCTTTAGAAAAAAAGAAAAATTTCTCCAAAAGGTTTTGATCTTGAATCTTTGTCTGGGACCTGGTTTTTCCTTTGAAGGTTTTTTTTTTTTTTTAAAACATTTTGTTGTGATGGTTTTTTATTTTTTGCTTTTTGTTTTAAGTTGTGCTGGCACCGAACACATCCAGTTTATAGTCAGTACATTGGAAAGCTGGTATTACTGATATAGAACCAATGCATAACTTTTATGGGGTTTCTTTTTGGGTTTTTTGTTTTGTTTGTAAAGTGTGAATAAAAGGTGTGTTTACTCATTTATCCTAAACACTGTGTTGGTAATGTGCATCATGACAATTTCCAGCAAGGGCAAGCTGGAGCTGGTTGGACTGATGAGATGAAGGAAACTGCTTTTCTTATGATCTGCATTATATAATAACAGGTCCAGAGAGCTTTATGGAAGGGGAAGGGGAGAAGCACTTACTCTGTTTATGGAGGATATATTCTTTTCATAGATGCTGGAACTAGAGTGCACTTGTTAGATGCTAAAGGTTTGAGCTTTACACAAAACGTTTTCATCTGTGTTTGTTATTGTCTACAAAATATTTGAATTTGGGGGCAGCATAGTAAGATATAATGGCCTGTTACGTCTTGAAAATATTTGTTCTTGCCTCTTCTAGGCAGACTGCATTCTGTGGCAGACTACCTTCTGTGGGTCAGTTTGAACAGCTTCTCCACCTTATTAGATAGTGATAAATTGAACCAAGAGTGTAGATTTACAACTGTAACCTTTAAAAGAGAGAAAAATATTTTAAGTCTATAGGGAATAAATGGTCACACCAAAATAGACTGATAAGCAAGATTTTGTGTTTTAAGTATCTTCTGTGTCCTGAATAATTTCCAATAATCCGTACTCCCTAAAATGCAATAAAAACTAGTATGTTTTCACAGTATAGGTTTTCTTCAAAAATTCTGTAACAAATATATTTAATGTGGTGTTGCCATAATGTAATTTCAGTATTCTTACTGGATAAATCCATTTTATGAATGTTCTACAGAAAATTCGGGGTATATTTTCTATTTTTAATGATCAGAAATTTGGAGGCGCTCAGTTCCTTGTAAATCTCTTGAAGTACAGTTTACTGTATTAGTGATAATTATTTATGCTTTAAGAATTTAAACAATGTTCATCAAAATTAATTTATGGCATAATTTAAACTAAAGTTGTAGAAATAAATTGTTGATTGCAACTTTAATAGTCCTAGAAGATAGGCAGGGAACATCTCCAAGAAATGTGCTTTTATTTTTACTTGATTTGGTGACAGCCAGGAAAACTTATTTTGAGTTAGCACTTTGAAACCTAAGGACATTATTAAATTGAGTGGAATGCACTTCTAAATGTTGAAATTAAAATTTCAAAGCTCTTAAAAGATTTCCGGTTTTCAATAATAAATTCCAATTTTAGTATTCCATTTTTTACTATTTAAACTTATGGAATTAGTTTCCATAGTGACTTTTAAGGTTTTGGGGTCATGCTATATAAGTATAAAAGCCAACCTAAGCAAAGCAGTTATAGCAATTTGCTCTTTTAATGAACCAATAAGAATACCCGGTACAAATGCTGCAGATAATTCAAAGAAAACCTTTAGCAAGTGTTTCTCCCCTACTTGTAAACAGTATTTTGAGATGTTCACTTTGCTCTTTGTTTTGGTTACATAAATTTTAGTAACCAGTATGTTGAAGTAATGTTTAAAATAGAATATCTAGCCTTTATTTACAATACATTAAATTGTGTAATGCACTGGACTAAGTTTTGTTTACCATTCATGTAACAAAACCCAGCACATTATCTGCACTAAGCTCAAAGAATGTCCCATTTGCCTAGGCAGCTCTTTGATAAGGGTAATGGGAAACTGAATATGACCTATGGACTGGTGGTAACAAGGGCTTTTACTCTTCTTTTCAGTGGAACCTTCTTGGTCAAATTGTAACTAGCTAGTATTATATTTATATACAGGGTCTCTTTTCTTTACCGATGTATTTTCCTACTCATAGTCAACCAATAAATTCAATTACCTGTTTCAAATATTTTTAAAGTGTAATTTGTATAGCTGTAGTATTGAGGTTTGAGAAAATATGTGTTAATCAGCAGACCACCTATTTAAAATTGAGTCATCTGGGACAGGGTTATAACTCACCCTTTGAAAGGGAAGAGTGAACGGGGACAGTGCCATGATATAGGGAGATAGTGTAAACTTAAGGATCTCCTTATTGGCTGTGGTATTCTGTATAACACTCATATCTTTGCCCAAGTTCAATTTTATATTTAGGCAACTGATGATCCTTTTGTATTTAGGATTTTTGTTGTTGTTACCATATACCTCATAGTATAAGAAATGGGCTCATGTGTCTTTCATCCTTTGGAAGGAGGTTGACATATTTTGAATAAATGATTTTAATACAGTAGCAAACATTGTATTGGTGGGGTTATATTAATTCATTAAATGTTTTAATTGTTACATGTATAGTTTGTTGTATATATAAACTTTAAAAGTGTCTGACTTCCCAACTCTTCAGAGCATTGAGTCTATTTTTAGAAACTACTTCTTTAACAAATAAATGTAAATTTTTATATAGATGCTGGGGAAAAAATCCTTTAAAATCACAGCACAATTAGATAAAATGAATGTATGCTGAGATGTCCAGTTTTTAAAGTAGGCATTTTCTACCTAATCCTTAATATATAATTTTATCTCTCTAACAGAAGTCTTGTTCTTCCTTATGATTGCCAAAAAAATGTTGTAGAAGTTAATGAAATATGCCCATATTTATAAATTCTAGTTCTGTAGAGGAACAAGTATCTAAGGAAACATGAACTGAAATATATATGCAATAAAGTTTTCAGGTTTTAGGTGAAAATGTTATATATATTGAGAATTCCCTTCTTTGAGTGTTATTTATGTATTCAAATGTAAATTCAGTTTAAAATAAGCTTTCATAAATACTTCAAAGGCAATTTTAATATACAGGTTATATATTATAAGAATCCTTAGAAGATAGTTTTTACTAGAATTTTATAAGAATTTTAGGCTATTTCTGTAAGTTAATAATTTGCTCCAAATAATGAAAAATGTTCTAAATAGATTGTTCCTCAAATGAGTCTAACCAGCTAGTCTATAGCTAGGAGTTGAGAAGACTGTTGGATTACCAGGTGACTTGAAGACCAGTTTCTGCAGTTACTTTAGCAACATTGACAGTTTAAATCAAATGAGTAGGGAGATGTCCATTTTCTCATTTTCTTTGAACTGCACACTTCAGTTCACTCTAATCTACTCAAAAACTATTAAATTATTTTGGGCCTGTTGTAAGAAACTTTGTTCACTACACCAGTGTGACTGTAGGTGGTGGTCTCAAGAGCTCCTACTGCCATATACTTTTCAGGCTTACTAGCAAAGTGAATTTAAGCTGTGGGGTCCCAGAGAGCCAACTCAGCATGACTGCTTCATTAATTTATTAATGGCTTTTCTTTTTTTCTTTTTTTATGGTACGCGGGCCTCTCACCGCTGTGGCCTCCCCCGCCACGGAGCACAGGCTCTGGACACGCAGGCCCAGTGGCCACAGCCCACAGGCCCAGCCGCTCCATGGCATGCGGGATCCCCCCGGACCGGGGCACGAACCCGCGTCCCCCGCATCGGCAGGCGGACCCCCAACCACTGTGCCACCAGGGAAGCCCTTATTAATGGCTTTTGACTGCCAACCCTATAGCCCTGGTGATTTCAGTATCTCCCCTTCATGGCAGTCCTGCTAGTGCTATTTTTTCCCAAGCTTTGTGTAATTCTTGAAAGCCTGATCCATGAAAGACATTGAAAAGGGACGCTGGTGTGATCAAATTCAAGGAGAAGAAAGCTGCAAAATGCAGGACTTGCTTTCCTTTTAATATTCATACTGATGCAGGTGGCTGCTTCTCAGGGCAATGATGTAGGTGTGAGGGGTATATGCTCACATTCTGAGCTTTATATAGGGAGTTACCATCTCCCCTCCCCATTAACATGATGCTTGCTAGTGGTGACTTTGAACAGACCTGATGAGTGGGAGGACTATATGTAATTAGTCCATTGTGATGAATCAGAGTTGTCCTTAATCTACTTTTCCTAGTCACCATACTGATCAATACTTATTTAGAATTTCTTCTTGTCAGACACTATGTTTAGATTGGAAATAGAGATTTATCAGACGTTCTCTGACTTCAGGTTGTTCATTATAATCTAGTGTTATAATGTGCTGAAGATACACCAGGTATGGAGGGAGCAAATCTCTGTCTACATGGGTCTATAAGGCCTTCCAGGTGACTGTAGAACTGGTTTTGAAGGACTAAGAACTTGTTTACTGGATGAATAATAGGAGATGTATTAAATGCCTTTGTGAAATGTGTATAGCTATGAATGGAATGGATTTTGAACATGATGAGGGTCTTTCCGTGGGAAGTGCACTAGTGGAGTGTCTGGAACACAGTGGGCACCTTTGAACTTTGAACCATGTACTAAAGTATGAACTTATCCTGTAGGTGGTGGTAAAGAACCACACAGGGTTTTAAATGGGAGTAGCATTACCCAATTTGTGTTTAGAAAGGTCATTCTAGCAGTGTTGTGGAGGGTGGATTAAGACAATGAGTAGTTAGCTGGTTTCTGATGTTGTCCAGTTCACAGATGATAAGCTGAGGACAGCTTGCAGAGCAGTAAGAGTAGAAAGGAAGGGAAACTTGACACATTCAGGAAATAGAATCAATAAAAACCTTGATTCCTGCCTCGTTCATGGGAGAAAAGACAGGTAAGTGAGTTTTGTTCATTCATTCATTATTTCTATTAGGCAAATCCTGACTCAACATCTCTTATGTCTTTATCACCAAGGCCCTTGTTTTTCCTTTACTGACCTCACAAAAACATTTAGTCAAATTTGTTTCTCAAACTGCATTTTACTTCATTTCCCATTATAATTCATTCAGATTTTAGTCTGCAAGAGAGATCCAATGTGCCCCTACTAGACAGTTAAGTAATTCTGGAAAATAATAAAAGATAGCACTTGATGCTAATTTGATTATTTCAGCCTGTTTCCTTTAGGCTTTTTTGTATAGTTGAAAATGCCTATGTGTAAAAAGACTGCCTGTCAGAGATCACTAGGTAAGATTATTCATTAGAAGATGCTTCAATAGAGAAGTACATAAATGGAAGGAATCCAGCAATTCTAAACCCACTTAAGTTTCCCCTCATGCAATGAATTAGACTGTGTTCAATATGGTACCCTCTAACCACATGGCTTTTGAGCACTTGAAATATGGCTAGTGTGAATGGAACTGTAAAATGGTTTTTGTTAAACTATTTTGATAGGACCATATTTCCCTTTATCTGTTGCATTGTGTAAGATAAGGAACCAGTGTATCGCTTGTTTGTATTAGTCATAAACACATCACCAGTTGATGTCAAAGAACTGGTTCCATTCTAACAATGATATACTAACCAAAGTAATGTGTTCATTTGAATATTTTATTCAAACAGCATGAGTTACTGTGCCTATGTAAGTTACAATTAGTAATTAAATTGAGATACCTATATTCATTTTAATATAATTGAATTATGTTTTCTAGTTCAAAAAATAAGTATGAACAAATTATTAAATTTAAAATCAGTTCTACTGATACAGAACTGAGCTAGTACCACAACTGGAAAAGACTGGAAGATAATATCATGAATTCTATGATGAATGATTATTGCAATATGCTGTACCAGAGCAGAAGAAAAACTTCATGTAAAATAAAATAATAAAGTGAACAATATTAAGATACATTTTCTTCAAATGCATATTGAATTTAATGTTTCAACAGTCAAAAGAGAATAGATGAAATTAATCACCTGAAATCAGAATTAAAAGTCCAACAGAAAGCTTTTAAACAGTTTATAACAGGACAAGAGCTTATATACTTGGCCAGCTATAAAAGAGCTTGTATTTGTGTACAGAAAAAGATTTTTCTGTTGGATTTATGATTTCTATTGTGGAAATTTTGTTAGAAAATTATGAGGAAAAGACAGTGTTTTACAAAAATGAAATATCTTCAGTTAAGCCAGTAATTACCTATAGAATATAAGACTTTTCTAATAGTACTAAAGATTAGTTGATTCAGAATTGAAAAACTGAAACTATGTTATCTTTAGATGAGCTGTGATGTAAAAGACACTGCCCAGTTAATACTTTGTATGCTTTGTATTAAAGGAGTTCCAATTTTACAAAAAAAATATGAATTCTCAGCCTAAAAAATCTCTTGTGGCATGTTTTTGCATCTTTGACATCTGCAGAAGAATTTTGCTAGATACAAAGAAAGAAGTTACTATCACTACAGAAAGTGCTTCTGCTATGTTAGGTCAAAAATCTGGATCTCTTGGAATTTTTTAATGAGCCTGGATTTCTCTTACTGTTTCGTTTCACCTAGTGATGCTTATTGCAAATAAGTTTTCTGAAACAGACTCTTTGAAAAGTGTCACTATTGTTAAAATTGATCAGTATATAGGTTCAAATCCAGGAACCATAACCAGTTTGTGATAAAAGACAATTTAACAATCTTGTCTTCCTTACTAATGCTCATTGGTTGAATTAAGAATTTTTAACAATGATTTACATTTCTATTCATTCCAGTTTCAGATTTTCTTGCAACAAAAGGAATGCCAAGTATTCAGTAATCAAGAGCAAAACATGTCAGTGTAATACACACTTTCTTGCTGATATCACACTGTATATGAGTAAACCAAAATTAAAACTCCAAGTAAAGGAAAAGCTTGTCACCTTCACGGATAGGTACAAAAGTTTATGTTGAAGTTGAAGCATCATGATATGGATCAAGAAATGCTGATTTTGCATAGTTTCTGATATTATAAATTTTCATTGTAATTAGCATTTTGTAAATTTGCTGCAAAAGCTATCAGGAAAATTTGAAAAACACTTAGTTGTTATTGAATAAGCTTAGAGTTGCTTTTGAAATTATGCAAATACCCCTCCCTTTGAATTTGATTTAATCTAGAGTTGACACAGAATTAGCACTTAACTTGAGCAGAAAAGTTCTTAACTTGGAGAGAAATTGATAACCTTTTGCTAAAATGTTAAATAGGTTCATATAAAAACACTTTGTTGATATGTATCCAAAAAATGTTTCAATGATTTTTTAAGTAGTTGATTCAGTTATGGGAAAAGAATATTTGGAGCAATTTGGATATTTGAGTCTACTTTTTCAACTGTGAACTCAATTTTGAAACTGCAAAAATTATGAAAGAAAATGTTACACTAGAAAATAGTCAATGCAAAAAGTATATAAGGAGTAAAGGAACAGAAAAGACATGAGACACAAACAAGTTAAATGGTAGGCATAAGTCTAATAATAACATTAAATGTGAATGGATTAATCCAGTCAAAAAATAAGGGATCAGACTGGATAAAAATAAACATGATCCAACTATATGCTGTGTACAGGAGACACTTTAGATTTAAAGATACAAATAGTGAAAGTAAAAGGATGGAAAAGGATGCAAATAAACTATCAGAAAGTTGGAGTGGCTATACTGATAGGTAAAATAGGCTTGAAAACAAAGTATATTAGAAATAAAAGGGCACAGTCTATAATGATGAGCAACACCAATGATAAGCAACCCCAAGCTACATGAAACAAAAACTGACTGGAAGGGAATGATGACAATTCAACAATGACAGTTGGACATTAATACCCTGCTCTCAGTGGATAGAACAACTGGGCAGATCAACAAAATAAGAGACTTGAACAACACTATAAGGCAACTAGACCTAACGTGTAGAGCACATAACACCAGAATACACATTCTTCTCAAGTGCACATGGGACGTTATTCAATATTCCATACGCTACATCATAAAACAAGCTTCAAAATTTAAAAGAACTAAAATCATACAGAGTCTATTCTCCAATCATAAGTTAGATGTAAAGTTGAGAACTTTGGAAATATGTGGAAATTAAACAATACACGTAAAACCAATGGGTCTAAAAACTCAAAAGAGAAATTAGAAAATACTTTGAAATAAATGAAAAGACATACCAAACCTGGTGGGATGCAGCAAAAACTCCTTAAAGGGAAATTTATAGTTATAAATACATAGATTTATTAAAACCAAAACAAAAAACCTCACCTTCCAATTTAAGACACTGGAAAACAAAGAGCAAAGTAAACCCAAAGCAAGCAGAAGAAAGAAAATAATGAAATGGAGAAAAGGAACACAATTGAGAAAGGAGCAAGACAGAAGTTAGTTCTTTGGAAAGATCAACAAAATTGATCAAAGAACACTCAAATTACTAAAATCAGGAATTAAAGGGGGACATTACTACTTACTACTAACTTTACAGAAGAAGGGTTATTATGGAATACTATGCTAATGAATTAAATAACATAGACAAATACCTAGAAAGACACATACTACCAAAACCAACTCAAGAAGAAATAGAAAAAATTGAGTAAACTTAAAACAAGTGAAGAGGTTGAATTAGTAATGAAAAAAAACTATGGAAAGAAAAGCCCAGGCACAGATGGCTTCACTGGTGGAATTCTAAGAATATCAATTCTTCACAAACTTCCAAAAACCTGAAGAAGGAACACTTCTTAACTCATTCTATGAGGCCAATATTACCCTAATATCAAAACCAAACAAAGCTATCACAAGGAAAGAAAACCACACACTAATGTCACTTATGAATATAGATGCAAAATTCTTAAAAAACTAGCAAAACAATCCAGCAAAATGTTAAAAGATCAGGCAGTATGACCAAGTGGGACTTATCCCAGGAATGCAAGCTTGGCTTAATATCCCCAATTAATGTAATACACTATATAAATAGTTTAAAGGACAAAATGACAGGATTATCACATTAGACATGGAAAAGGTATTTGACAAAATTCTACAATGCTTCATTTAAAAATAAAAACGCACTTGCCAAACTAGGAATGGAAGAGAACTTCCTCAACCTGATAAAGGCATTTACAAAGAACCCACAGCTAACATCCTACTTAATGGTAGGTCCCCCTAAGATCAGGAAGAAAAAAAAAAAAAAATGTCCACTCTTACCACTTCTATTCATTCTACTAGATGTTCTAGCCAGGGAAATTAGGCAAGAAAATGAAATAAAAGGCATTTTTTATTGTTTGTAAAACCATATGGCATCTGTTGTTCTTTGGAAAGATCAGCAAAATTGATGGGCCTTTAACCATACTGTACAGAAAAAAAAACAATTTACTAAAATCAGAAATGAAAAGGATGCATTACTACCAACCCTACAGAATAAAAAGGATTATTATGGAATACCATGAACAAATGTATGCTGATGAATCAGATAACAGTGAAATTGATTGGAGAGGAAAAAGTAAAACTATATTTGGAGGTGACATAATCTTGTACATAGAAAATCTTAGAAGCTGTTACAGTTAACAGGTAAGTTCAGCAAGATTATAGGATAATAAGATCAGTATACAAAAATCAATTGTATTTCTACTCACTAGCCATGAACAATTCCAAATTAAGAAAAGAATTTCATTTACAATAGCAATAAAATACTTAGGACTAAATTTAACAAAAGAAATGCAAGACTTGTACACTGAAAACTATAAAACATGGAAAAAAGACCTAAGTAAATGGAAAGACATTTCATTTTTATGGATTGAAAAACTTGATACTGTTAGGATGGCAATACTCCCGAAATTGATCTACAGAGTGAATGCAATCCCTCACAAAATCCCATTGGCTTTTTGTTTGTTGCAGAAATTTACAAACTGATCTTAAAAATTCATATGGAAACCTAAGGGACCCCAACAGCTAATCTTGAAAAAGAACAAATTTGGAAGACTCAAACGTCCTGATTTCAAAACTTATTACAAAGCTACAGTAATCAACACTGTGGTATTGGCACAAGGAAAGCTTATAGATCAATGGAATTGAATTGAGAGCCTAGAAATAAACTCTTACATTGTTCAACTGATTTTGAACAAAGGTGCCAAGACACCTCAATAGGGAAAAGAATTGTGTCTCCAGCAAATGGTGCTAGACCACTGAATATGTACAAGTAAAAGAATGAAGTTGAACCTCTACCACACACCATATACAGTTAACTCAAAATGTAAATCTAAATGTAAAATCAAGCTAAAACTACGAAAACCCTTGGGAAAAGACATAGGTAAACATCTTCATGACCTTAGATTAGGCAATAATTAACTTAGATAAGACACATTTTAAAGCACAAGCAACCAAAGATAAAAATAGATTACCTGGACTTTATCAAAATTAAAAACTTTTGGGCTTCCCTGGTGGCACAGAGGTTAAGAATCCGTCTGCCAATGCAGGGAACACGGGTTTGAGCCCTGGTCTGGGAAGATCCCACATGCTGCGGAGCAACTAAGCCTGTGCGCCACAACTACTGAGCCTGTGCTCTAGAGCCCACAAGCCACGACTATTGAGCATGCCCGCCACAACTACTGAAGCCCACGTGCCTAGAGCCTGAGCTCCACAACAAGAGAAGCCACCACAATGAGAAGCCTGTGCACTGCAATGAAGAGCAGCCCCTGCTCGCCACAACTAGAGAAAGCCCACGAGCAGCAACGAAGACCCAACGCAGCCAAAAATAAATAAATTTTTAAAAATTAAAAACTTTTGTGCTTCAAAGGAAAAAAAAAGAACCCAATATTTGCAAATCATGTATGAAACTAGTTTCCAGATTATATAAAGAACTCTTACAACTCAACAGTGAAAAGACAACCCAATCTAAAAATGGTTAAAGGATTTGAATAAACATTTCTCCAATGAAGAGTGACTTCTAATGGGTATAGTTTCTTTTGGGGCTGATATAAATGTCCTGAGATTAGGTAGTGGTGATGATTGCACTACACTGAATATTCTAAAACCTCTGAATTCACTTTAAAGGGCTGAATTTTGTGGTATATGAATTATCTCAAAAATAATACATAAATGAAATCATTTTGTATGATTTTTTCTGCAACTTGAATTCTTTGGTCACTATGTTTTTGAGATTAATTCATGCTAATGCATGCAGTTGTAGTATCTGTAGTTAATTTGTTTTCCCTGTAGTATGATATTGTATTGTGTGAATATTCCAAAATATATTTATTCATTCTTTGCAAGTGTCTTTGAGTTTCTAGTTTTCTTCCACGTTCCCCCAACCCTTACAAATCATTCTGCTCTGAGAATTCTGGTAGGTGCTGGAGTACAAGAGCTTCTCTGGAGTATAAACTTGAGTGTTGGAATTGTTAGGTGATAGAGCATGCACATGTTTGACTTACTAGGTATGCTTAACTCTGTTCAAAGTGTTTGTTCCCATTTACTCTCCCACGAGCACTTTGTGAGTTTTTTCATTGTTCCACAACTTAGCCTATGCTTGTTTTTGTCTGATTTTTAAGTTTTGGCAGTCTTGTGGATATAATAATATTTTATTGTGGTTTCAATTATATTTCAGATTCCTCTTATGATTTTATGCCTATTGAGGGTTTTGTCCTTTTCTGGTTGATACGTAATTCTTTACATACTCAGGATACTTACCTTTTATCAGTTGTATGTGTTGTGTATATTCTCTCACTTTTAATCTTTTTAGTTTTTTGACTTTGTATTTTGAAATGTTTCCAATGTATACTGAAGTCCAGAGAACAACTGAATGAACTCGATTCACCCATCACCAAGCTTTGATTACCATTACATAGCTAATCTTGTTTCAACTATCCCACATGTTGTGCACACCCTAGGTTATTTAAAAGCAAAGTCCAGACATCATATCATTTAATCTGTAAATATTTCAGTACATATTTCAAAGTGATAAGCATTCTTTTAAAAAATATCAGTTTTCAGAATATTGAGTTAATTTCCTGTGTCTCTAATGGTTACCACATAGACTATTTTCCCCTGTATCAAAATCATATGGATTTGAACATATTTAGTGAATTTCATCCATTGTTTTTACTACCACTACTGATGTTCAAGTTACCCCATCTTTGGCCAGTGGGAGCTTTATTCAGACTGGTCCCTGTGTATTTTTGGCACAATCCCAATAGTGTTTGGTAGCCTCCTTCTATTCTGTATGGAAAGATGTTCCAGGTTCATCTTTCACATTTCCTGCTTCAGGCCTGGAGCTAGGCATTCCTCCAAAGATTCTTGGTTCCTTTAGTGGGAAATGTTATCTAGAGTCCACAGTTCTCATTAGTCATGTTATAGGATTAGTCAGTTTCTTGGTCCTTTTAGGAGACAGAGATAAGAGGGGTTTTTTCCCCCTAAGGATAAAATACATCAGGATAATTATACTTCCAGTTCAAATTATACTTCCAGTTCAAATCTTGAGCTATAAGGTTTTTACTCTAATCATCTCATATCAGTATCTTCTTTCAACTTTGCCAGAAATCTCAGGTTTCAATGACACTAACATAATTACTCATTTGACTTAGAATATGCAAAGAATGACCTCAGTATGGCAATGGCACCAACCAGAAAACTTCACTGTTTTTACAGTTCTTCTTGTCCTTGGGGTACAGGATGCAGAGTTCCAAATTACTGCGCTTTTGTGTTACTTGAAATAGTTCCTCTCTGCTGATTATACCATCACTGAAAACAAAGTTAAGTTTATATGTTACTTAAAAAATTTTTTTTAATTGAAGTATAGTTGATTTACAATATTATAAATATTAGTTTCAGGTGTACAGAAATAGTGATGCAATATTTTTATAGATTATAAAAGTTAAAGTTTTAAAGTTATTACATTGAAAGTTATTACAGAATGCAGGGGCACAGTCGAGATGGTGGAGTAAGAGGATGTGGAGTTCGCATCTCCTCACAAGTAGAGCACCTACGAGGTGCTGGTGGGGGACCTCGGACATCCTAGAGGATGGGAGGAATCCGTGTGTGACCAGGTAGGACGTGGAAGAGAAGGGGGAGGGGAAGAAAAGTGGAGGCGGGACAGGACCAGCACCCCTGAGGTGGCGCTGGGGGAGAGAAGTTCCCGTGATCAGAGGGAGCCACTCATGGTGGAGTATCAGCGGGGATGGAGAGGGACTTTTGGGGGACTGGGGGATATGAGAGGATGCAGCCAGCATCTCCCCTGCCTACTCGGGCCCTGGTGAGCGTGATGGAGTCCAGGACCTGAACACCCCCCCACCGCCCCCCATCCCGCTAAGGCCACTTCCAGCCACATGGGTCCCAGGTCTGATCCCCACCCCCACAAGGCCTCCTCCGGCTGGAGCCCCGCCCCCTGGGTCCCCTCCAGCTGCGTGGGTCCCAGGCCTGAGCCCCGCACCAGCTGGGGCCTCTTCCAGCCACATGGGTCCTGGTGGACCTGAGTACCAGCCCCCACAAAGCTGCTGTGAGCTTTGCAGGTCCCAAGAGCCCACACGCCACCCTGACAAAGCCACTTCTGGCAGAGTGGGTCCTGGGCCTGAGCCCCACCCCCACCAAAGCCTCCTCTGGCTTTGTGGGAACTGGCAGCCCGAGGGATGCCCCTGACAGGGTTTCTGGCCATGTGGGTCCTGGCGGGCTGAAAGCTGTCCCCCTCCAAGTCCTAGTCCGGCTGCACCAGCCCCTGCAGTCATGCCTGTGGAGGCCTGCATCTCAGCTGTCCTGCGCAGGCACATGTGCTCCAGTCCAACTTCAGGAATAGATGCTGGTGAGAGAAACACATGCAGAGGTGGGGCTGACACAGCAAGTCCAGAAACACACCTAGAGGTCTTGGAGGCCTACTGAGGAGGCAGGGGTTGGCTGGCTGTAGCTCACTGTGGGGGCAAGGACACTGATACAGGAGGCACCAGGGAGTTTTAAATTTTTTAATCTTTTATTAGTTTAGTTTAGTTTTTATTATTATTCTTATCTTTCAATTAATTTATTTTTTATTTTAAAATTTTCTTTATTTTCTTGCTGTTGTGGCTGTTTTGTTCTGTTCTTGTTCCATTTTTATTGCTATTTTTCCTAATATATTTTTTATTTTTCTAATTGTATTTTATTTTTTATTCTTCGTTATTGTTCTGCTCTTTTCTGTTTCTTTTTTCTTTTTTCTTTTTTTCTTTCTGCCTGAGTATCTGTGGTGGGAGTGTCGGGTCCAAGCCACTGGACTAACAGAGAACTTCAGGTCCCAGGGAATATTAATCAATGTGAGGTCTCCTCGAGGTCCTCATCTCGACATCAAGAACCAACTCCACCCAATGGCTTGCAAACTCCAGTGCTGGACGCCTCAGGCCAAACTACAAGCAAGACAGGAACAGAGCCCCACCCATCAGCAGACAGTCTGCCTAAAGTCGTACTAAGCTCACTGACACCTGAAATCACACCACCTGACGTGGCCCTGCCCATCAGAGGGAAAAGACTCAGCTCCACCCATCAGAGCATGGGCACAAGTCACTCACACCAGGAAGCCTACACAAACCCCTGAACTAACCTCACTCACCAGGGGACAGACAACAGAAGCAAGAGGAACCATGACTCAGCAGCCTGCAGAAAGGAGAACATAAACACAATAGGTTAGACAAAATGAGACAACAGAGAAATATGTTACAGATGAAGGAGCAAGGTAAAATCCCACAAGGTCAAATAAATGAAGAGGAAATAGGCAATCTACCTGAAAAAGAATTCAGAGTAATGATAGTAAAGATGATCCAAGATCTCGGAAATAGCATGGAGGCACTGCTCAAGAAGATACAAGAAATGTTTAACAAGGACCTAGAATAACTAAAGAACAAATAAACAGTGATGAACAACACAAAAACTGAAATGAAAAATACACTAGAAGGAAACAATAGCAGAATAACTGAGACTGAATAACCAATAAGTGAGCTGGAAGATATAATGGTGGATAAAACTGTGGAGCAAAATAAAGAAAAAAGAATAAAAAAAAATGAGGACAGTCTCAGCTCTGGGACAATGCGAAACGCACCAACATTTGAATTATAGGGGTCTCAGAAAAAGAAGAGAAAGGGAATGGGCCTGAGAAAATATTTGAAGAGATTATAGTCGAAAATTTCCCTAACATGGGAAAGGAAATAGTCAATCAAGTCCAGGAAGCACAGACAGTCCCATACAGGATAAATCCAAGGAGAAACGTGCTGAGACACATGTTAATCAAACTAACAAAAATTAAATACAAAGAAAAAATATTAAAAGCTGCAAGGGAAAAGGCACAAATAGCATACAAAGGAATCCCCATAAGGTTATCAGCTGACTTTTCAGCAGAAACTCTGCAAGCCAGAAGGGAGTGGCAGGACATATTTAAAGGGATGAAAGGGAAAAAGCTACAACCAAGATTACTCTACCCAGCAAGGATCTCATTCCGATTCGATGGAGAAACCAAAAGCATTACAGACAAGCAAAAGCTAAGAGAATTCAAAACCAGCTTTAAAACAAATGCTAAAGGAACTTCTCTAGGTGGGAAACACAAGAGATGAAAAAGACGTACAAAAACAAGCCCAAAACAATTAAGAAAATGGTAATAGGAACATACATATTGATAGTTACCTTAAACCCTCCAACCAAAAGACACAGACTAGCTGAATAGATACAAAAACAGGACTTGCATATATTCTGTCCACTTCAGACTTAGGAACACATACAGACTGAAAGTGAGGGGATGGAAAAAGATTTTCCATGCAAATGGGAATCAAAAGAAAGTTGGACTAGCAATACTCATATCAGACAAAACAGACTTTAAAATAACCATTACAAGAGACAAGAAAGGACGCTACATAATGATCAAGGGATCAGTCCAAGAAAAACATAACAATTGTAAATATTTATGCACCCAACAGAGGAGAGCCTCAATACATAAGGCAAATGCTGACAGCCATAAAAGGGGAAATCAACAATAACACAATAATAGTGGGAGACTTTAACACTCCACTTTACACCAATGGATAGATCATTCAGAGAGAAAATTAATAAGGAAACACAAGCCTTAAAAGACACATTAGACCAGATGGACTTAATTGATATTTATAGGACATTCCATTCCAAAAGCATTAGAATACACTTTCTTCTCAAGTGGACATGAAACGTTCTCTAGGATAGATTACATCCTGGGTCACAATCAAGCCTTAGTAAATTTAAGAAAATTGAAATCATATCAAACATCTTTTCTGACAAAAACAAACACTATGAGAATAGAAATCAATTACAGGAAAAAAAACTGTAAAAAAACATAAACACATGGAGGCTAATCAATATGCTACTAAATAACCAAGAGATCACTGAAGAAATCAAAGAGGAAATCAAAAAAATACATAGAAACAAATGACAACAAAAGCACAACAACCCAAAACATATGGGGTGCAGCAAAAGCAGTTCTAAGAGGGAAGTTTATAGCAATTTAATCCTACCTTAAGAAACAAGAAAAATCTCAAATAAACAAACTAAGCTTACACTTAAAGCAACTAGAGAAAGAAGAACAAACAAAACCCAAAGTTAGTAGAAGGAAAGAAAACATAAAAATCAAAGCAGAAGGCTTCCTTGGTGGCGCAGTGGTTGAGAGTCTGCCTGTTGATACAGGGGACACGAGTTCGTGCCCCGGTCCGGGGAGATCCCACATGCCACAGAGTGGCTAAATCTGTGAGCCATGGCCACTGAGCCTGTGTGTCTGGAGCCTGTGCTCTGCAATGGGAGAGGCCACAACAGTGAGAGGCCCATGTACCGCAAGAAAAAAAAAAAAAATCAAAGCAGAAATAAATGAAATAGAAATTAACAAAACAATTGCAAAAAATCAATGAAACTAAAAGCTGGTTCTTTGAGAAGATAAACAAAATTGATAAGCTTTTAGCCAGACACATCAAGAAAAAAGGCGAGAGGATTCAAATCAATAAAACTTGAAATGAAAAAGGAGAAATTATAAAGGACACTGCAGAAATACAAAGGATCATAAGAGACTACTACAAGCAACTACATGCCAATAAAATGGACAACCTGGAAGAAATGGACAAATTCTTAGAAAGGTATAACCTTCCAAGACTGAACCAGGAAGAAATACAAAATATGAGGAAACATCACAAGTAATGAAATTGAAACTGCCATTGACAATCTTCCAACAAATGGAAGTCCAAGACCAGATGGCTTCACAGGCAAATTCTATCAAACATTTAGAGAAAGGCTAACACCCATCCTTCTCAAACTCTTCCAAAAAAATTGCAGCTGAAGGAACACTCCCAAGCTCATTCTATGAGTCCACAATTACCCTGATACAAAAACCAGACAAAGATACTGCAAAAAAAAAGAAAATTACAGACCAGTATCACTGATGAACATAGATGGAAAAATCCTCAATAAAATACTAACAAACAAAATCCAACAGCACATTAAAAGAATCATACACCATGATCAAGTGGGATTTATCCCAAGGATGCAAGGATTTTTAAATACACACAAATCAATCCATATGATAAACCATATTAACAAATTAAAGAATAAAAACCATTATGATCATCTCGATAGATGCAGACAAACTTTTGACAAAGTCCAACACCCAACTATGTTAAAAACTCTCCAGAAAATGGTCAATGAGGGAACCTAGCTCAATATAAGAAAGACCATATACGATGAACCCACAGTAAACATCATTCACAATGGTGAAAAACTGAAAGCATTTCCTCTAAGATCAGGAACAAGACAAGAATATCCACTCTTGCCCCTTTTATTCAACATATATTGGAAGTCCTAGCTATGGCAATCAGAGGAGAAAAAGAAATAAAAATTGGAAAAGAAGAAGTTAAACTGTCACTGTTTGCAGATGACATGACACTATACATAGAAAATCCTAAAGATGCTACCAGAAAACTACTAGAACTCATCAATGAATTTGGTAAAGTTGCAGGATACAAAATTGATGCACAGAAATCTCTTGCATTCCTATAAACTAAGACAAAAGATCAGAAAGAGAAATTAAGGAAACACTCCCATTTACCATTGCAACAAAAAGAATAAAATACCTAGGAATAAATCTACCTAAGGAGGCAAAAGACCTGTACTCAGAAAACTATAAGACACTAATGAAAGAAATCAAAGATGACACAAACAGATCGAGAGCTATACCATGTTCTTGGATTGGAAGAATCAACATTGAGGAGATGACTATACTACCCGAAGCAATCTACAGATTCAATACAATCCCTATCAAACTACCAATGGCACTTTCCACAGAATGAGAACAAAAAATTTCACAATTTGTATGGAAACACAAAAGACCACGAATAGCCAAAGCAATCCTGAGATAGAAAAACGGAGCTAGAGGAATCAGGCTCCCTGACTTCAGACTATACTACAAAGCTACAGTAATCAAGACAGCATGGTATGGCATGAAAACAGAAATATAGATCAATGGAACAGGCTAGGAAGCCCAGAGATAAAACACACGCACCTATGGTCACCTAATCTATGACAAAGGAGGCAAGAATATACAGTGGAGAAAAGGCAGTCCCTTTGATAAGTGGTGCTGGGAAAACTGGACAGCTACATGTAAAAGAATGAAATTAGAACACTCCCCAACACCATACACAAAGATAAACTCAAAATGGATTAAAGACCTAAATGTAAGACTGGACACTATAAAACTCTTAGAGGAAAACATAGGAAGAACACTCTTTGACATAAATCACAGCAAGATCTTTTTTGACCCATCTCCTAGAGTAATGGAAATAAAAATAAACAAATGGGACCTAAGGAAACTTAAAAGCATTTGCACAGCAAAGGAAGCTATAAACCAGATGAAAAGGCAACCCTTAGAATGGGAGAAAATATTTGCAAATGAATCAATGGACAAAGGATTAATCTCCAAAATATATAAATCATACACCATGATCAAGTGGGATTTATCCCAAGGATGCAAGGATTTTTAAATACACACAAATCAATCCATATGATAAACCATATTAACAAATTAAAGAATAAAAACCATTATGATCATCTCGATAGATGCAGACAAACTTTTGACAAAGTCCAACACCCAACTATGTTAAAAACTCTCCAGAAAATGGTCAATGAGGGAACCTAGCTCAATATAAGAAAGACCATATACGATGAACCCACAGTAAACATCATTCACAATGGTGAAAAACTGAAAGCATTTCCTCTAAGATCAGGAACAAGACAAGAATATCCACTCTTGCCCCTTTTATTCAACATATATTGGAAGTCCTAGCTATGGCAATCAGAGGAGAAAAAGAAATAAAAATTGGAAAAGAAGAAGTTAAACTGTCACTGTTTGCAGATGACATGACACTATACATAGAAAATCCTAAAGATGCTACCAGAAAACTACTAGAACTCATCAATGAATTTGGTAAAGTTGCAGGATACAAAATTGATGCACAGAAATCTCTTGCATTCCTATAAACTAAGACAAAAGATCAGAAAGAGAAATTAAGGAAACACTCCCATTTACCATTGCAACAAAAAGAATAAAATACCTAGGAATAAATCTACCTAAGGAGGCAAAAGACCTGTACTCAGAAAACTATAAGACACTAATGAAAGAAATCAAAGATGACACAAACAGATCGAGAGCTATACCATGTTCTTGGATTGGAAGAATCAACATTGAGGAGATGACTATACTACCCGAAGCAATCTACAGATTCAATACAATCCCTATCAAACTACCAATGGCACTTTCCACAGAATGAGAACAAAAATTTTTACAATTTGTATGGAAACACAAAAGACCACGAATAGCCAAAGCAATCCTGAGATAGAAAAACGGAGCTAGAGGAATCAGGCTCCCTGACTTCAGACTATACTACAAAGCTACAGTAATCAAGACAGCATGGTATGGCATGAAAACAGAAATATAGATCAATGGAACAGGCTAGGAAGCCCAGAGATAAAACACACGCACCTATGGTCACCTAATCTATGACAAAGGAGGCAAGAATATACAGTGGAGAAAAGGCAGTCCCTTTGATAAGTGGTGCTGGGAAAACTGGACAGCTACATGTAAAAGAATGAAATTAGAACACTCCCCAACACCATACACAAAGATAAACTCAAAATGGATTAAAGACCTAAATGTAAGACTGGACACTATAAAACTCTTAGAGGAAAACATAGGAAGAACACTCTTTGACATAAATCACAGCAAGATCTTTTTTGACCCATCTCCTAGAGTAATGGAAATAAAAATAAACAAATGGGACCTAAGGAAACTTAAAAGCATTTGCACAGCAAAGGAAGCTATAAACCAGATGAAAAGGCAACCCTTAGAATGGGAGAAAATATTTGCAAATGAATCAATGGACAAAGGATTAATCTCCAAAATATATAAACATTTCATTCAGCTCAATATTAAAAAAACAAACAGCCCAATCAAAAAATGGGCAGAAGACCTAAATAGACATTTCTTCAAAGAAGACATACAGATGGCCAAGAGGCACACGAAAAGCTGCTCAACATCACCTAATCATTAGAGAAATGCAAATCAAAACTACAATGAGGTATCACCTCACACCCGTTAGAATGGGCATCATCAGAAAATCCACAAACAGCAAATGCTGGAGAGGTTGTGGAGAAAAGGGAACCCTCTTGCACTGTTGGTGGGAATGTACATTGATACAGCCACTATGGAGCACATTATGGAGGTTCCTTAAAAACCTAAAAATAGAATTATCATATGACCCAGCAATCCCACTACTGAGCATATAGCCAGAGAAAACCGTAATTCAAAAAGTCACATGCACCTCAATGTTCACTGCAGCACTATTTACAATAGCCAGATCACAGAATAACCTAAAGGCCCATCAACAGACGAATGGATAAAGATGTTGTACATATATACAATGGAATATTACTCAGCCTTAAAAAGGAACAAAACTGGGACATTTTTAGAGATGTGGTTGGACCTAGAGTCTGTCATACATAGTGAAGTAAGTCAGAAAGAGAAAAACATGTATCGTATATTAATGCATATATGTGGAATCTAGAAACAAAACAGATGAACCTGTTTGCAGGGCAGGAATAGAGATGCAGATGTAGAGAATGGACTTGTGGACACAGTGGGGAAGAGGAGGGTGAGATGAATTGGGAGATTAGGTTTGACATAAATACACTGGGGTGGGGTGGGATGGAGGCCCAAAAGGGAGGGGATATATGTATACGTAATGCTGATTCACTTAACTGTACAGCAGAGACTAATGCAACATTGTACACAATTATACTCCAATAAAAACAAATTAATTAATTTAAAAAATAATGAGCCTAAGAGGGAAAAAGGTTCCTCGTTAATTTTCAAATCCAGTTTAATACAGATGCTTGCCTGATCCTTGTCACCTTTCATTATTGGCTCTATGCCACCTACCACATGTCAATTATAATTCTCTAACTCTCTCTCTCTCTCTCTCTCTCACACACACACACACACACACACACACACTCTCTCTCTCTCTCTCTCTCTTTCTCTCTCTCTCTCTCATATAACCTGAGGGCATGGTATACCTCCTGAGGTGTAGGGACCAGCACAGCCTTAGCCCCAGGCTGAGGCCCCTCTTCCTTCACTATTGTTCACAGCAGGGAGAGGAACGGGAATTAGCATAAAGGTGAGAAGACATCAACCCCAAAGCTGCTCTTATCCATGTGTATTGAGAGAATAGGGAAAGGGTACGAATGCTCAGGGCTGGGCAGTAGGTCCCCAGCCTGTAGGTGGCAGCATCTTGTCCACAGGCTGGGATAGTCCAGCCTCAGCTCAGCCAGAGAATGTCAGGGCACGCTGTAAAGGAGAAGCCAAGCTTGAGTGTGGTCCCCCTCCAGCCACTGCCACTGGGAGAGTGAGGAGAGGCCATAGACACCTGAAGCACCTCAGGCAGGAAGGTACAGCTGCAACTCTAGGGAGGGTTCCCAGGTGGGTCATGACACATACTTTGTGCTGGGACAGGCATGGGCAGCATCCCTGTGACAGGTACGTCCAGTACCTTACCCCTCTGGACCTCCACAGCCTCCCCTGCCATTCAGATATGACCATCATCCTGATTCCTGCCCAGGAACAGCTAGCTTCTCCTGGGGGTGGGAAATGAGGTTTCCTTGACATAGGACCCAGATGCCTCTTGTAGGATTTTGAGGAGTGAAGTACTTCCAGTCTGCTGGAGGATGGCTGGAGGGGGCTGCTGGCACGGGGAGGGTGCCCACATTACCAGCAGAGCCTTCAGGGCTCCCATGGCCTCAGGGTCCAGCTCAGCCACACACTTCCTGGAGCCCTCCACGAGATGCTCCACTGGGTTTCCAGTGGAGGCTGGCCAGGATGAGCTTCAGAGGGTTGAAGTCTTTGAGAAAGGGGTTGGCCGCAGCCCCAGCCCTGGTCTCCACGGCAGGGGAGGGGGCAGCCGAAGGTGGGGCCACAGGCTTGGCTATGAAGTTCACGAAGAAAGCAGCAGCTGCAAACACAAGTAGAGATTGAGAAATGGAATATTTCCTGCCATATCATTAAACAAAAGATGTCATAGTAATCAGCTAATGCAGCCACCAGGAATGTGAGCTGGTGAGCCCTGAGGAAAATCAGGAAGGAAAGAATACCTGCCATCTAGCAGCCATCAGACTGCAGCCACTCCCTACAGTGAGCCCTGAGGAAACTCAGGATGTGAAAATACAGGATACTGGCCCCAGATAGCTGAGGCACATATCAAAGGAATGATTTCTGTGAGCCCAGATTCTTGCATCTTCCCATATATAGAAAAGCGCTAAATTCCTCAACTTGGGATATCTGGTTTTCTTTAATTTACAATAAACTATTGATGGTCAGACCACCTGCCCTTTGTTGCAAAACTTCTATATAACCAGGTTTCCCCCCTTGCCTTCTCAGAGCAGTTTTCTCAGGGTTACTTGAGATGCTGCCTCCTGGGCTTAAGTCCTAAAAATTTCCACTGAATGAAACATAACTCTTAACTTTTAGGCTGTGAATAGTTTTTTAAATCCACAAGATGAACTGCCCCCCTGGACCTGGGGCCCCAAGGAGGCCTGCTGAAGGCGTGTCTCCTACAGGAGGTGCCCAGGGCGCCTTTACAGCCTAACCAGCATCCCTGGCCACCCACTCCCTCCTTCATTGACAGCTGGCCTGTGCTGCGTCCAGGCAGGCCTGGCCGGTTGGGAGAGGCAGCTGTATAAGCAGAGAGCTGAGGCCCAGCAAAGAGGTGGCTGGACAGAAGGACATAGGAGGTGGCTTAAGAGTTTAAGGAGGGCTTCCCTGGTGGCGCAGTGGTTGAGAGTCCGACTGCCAATGTAGGGGACACGGGTTCGTGCCCTGGTCCAGGAAGATCCCACATGCCGCGGAGCGGCTAGGCCCGTGAGCCATGGCCGCTGAGCCTGCGCGTCTGGAGCCTGTGCTCCGTAACGGGAGAGGCCACAACAGTGAGAGGCCTGCGTACCGCAAAAAAAAAAAAAAAAAAGAGTGGAAGGAGAGAAGGTGAACTCTGTGCAAGCAAGGGCAGGCTTCCCAGAGGAAGGGACATCTGGGCTGTGCCTTAAAGAATGAAGCAGAGAGCAGACGAATGTTCCCAGACTAGGGCCCGTGCTTGCACCAGCTTAAGGGTGGGAGAGCCTGGTGTTGTTGGGTAAAGAAAAGAAACTGGGGTGGGCAGGGGCATGAGAGGAGGCCTGAGGGCTCAGGTGAGGCAGACCCCACAGGGCTTGAAGACCTTAGGGATGAGCAAGACTTCGTGCGCAGAGGGATGGGGAGCCCTGGGAGGTGGTAAGCAGAGGAATGTCCTGGTTCCTCCAGGGCACTAAACAGACCAGCATGAGGAGGCTGGTGCCCCAGGTGCGGAGGCAGAAGGGTCAGGACCGGCTGGAGTGGAAGAGGGGGACAACCAGAACCACTGTCAGGGGCCCATGGTGAGGCGCCATGAACCAAGTCCTGAGGGCTTCCCAAAGCGGAGACTGGTTCTGTGGTAAGTGAGGATGATAGCACAAGGCGTTTAAGGAAAATGTGGACACAGCTGAGAGGTTTCTCCCAGTTTCAAACTGAGGAGATTCTGTCTTTCCCCACCTTCCTCTTCCCCATATAAGCATGAATCTCCTGCCATTTTCTCAGCCCAAGACAGGGACGTGGAGCCCCCTGCTCTATGTCCCCTCCCAGGAGCACCACCTCCGCTTGGGATGGAGAATATATGCCCTAAGGAGAAGTGGCTGGAGCAGCTGAGAATTGTCAGTAAAATTTCCTCACTGTATGTGTGTGTGTGTGTGTGTGTGTGCGTGCGTGTGTGTGTGCGTGTGTGTGTGTGTGTGCGTGTGTGTGTGTGTTGGGAGGGTGGTGCTGGCTGGTGCCGGAAAGTTCTTATATACCCTCTTGTCCCTTTGAGACTTGGGGACATGGGACTTGCAAGAGCAGGTATGGTTCATGCCAGCTTGGGGTTGGGGAGAAGTGTCAGTTGTTCCCAGGGGCCCCTGACTGCTCAGGTCCACCCACAGCTGAAGTGCCCCAGACCCACTGTGGGCCAGCAGTGGTGGGTACAGGGGCGTCTCTGGCCCAGGAGGGCCACATGGAAAGACCGAGGAGGGCTGAGGTCAGACCGCCATTTGCCGTGGGGATTTGAGTCAGGACTTTCTTTGGTTGACATTCTGTTGTGGGGATTGCAGAAAGGACTACACTCCTACAAATGGCACACTGCAGGTCGTGGCATTGTCGGCTTCAGCCAGACCCCTTTGTCGTCTGGTTGTCAAAGAGCAGCCCTGTCTATAGAGCTTGGACAACACAGCTGAGCATGATTCCCAATCAGAACTGGAACATGGCAGAATTCGGTGTTAGTGGGTCCTCAGAGTCGACGTAATTACTGACCCATTTCACAGCTCTCGGGCTGCATCTAAGCAGCTTTCTTTAGGATACCAGGAGCCACAGCCATGTCCCTAATGGTCAGGATCAGTAGGTCCTGACACCCCCCCAGGCCCAGTAGGTCACACCCTTAGCTGTGAGAAAGAGTGGGTCACAGAAGAAAGAAAGAGATGGACCAAGTCTTCCTACAGGGGAAAGAGATCTCGGCCCCTCTGCTTCCCTGCCCCCACCCCAGCCACTGCCTCCCCCAAAAGATGGCTCCTGCCAGCCAGTTCCCTGCCTTGGATGGTTTGATGGTGGGTGCCCTCAGTAGTCAGCCCACTGCTCTTCCTCTTTTTCCTGGTGCATGTTGTTCATCCAGTGTTGACCTTCTCTGTGCCTTGGCTCTTCTCTCTCGCAGCTACAAGACCAGGGAAGCAGCTCCTTAGGCCTGCAATCTAGGCTCTGGGCTCCAATCCAGCATACCAGGTCTATGAGTTCAGGACCCAAAATACACTGGCGTTTTGCTTTTCTTTGCCATTGCTTCCTTGGGGGTCCTAAATGGACAGCTGAAGCAAGACAGAATTCCTTGCATTCTTGGCCAAAACCCATCTAATGGCACCCCAATCCTAAAAGCGGCTTCACTAGGGGCAGATGACTTTTTCTAGTGCTTTATCTGACCTTCTGGATCAAATAAATTAATGAGGGCCGGGGCTCAGCCAGGGAAGATGGTTGAAGAGTTGACCTGGAATTACAGAGCCAGGGTGTGCTGGGATCTAAACCTCCATGATCTTCTTCACCAGAGCCACACCACCATCACTGTGTGCCTAAATGGCTCTCACCTTTGCTTCTTGGTGCCAGGGCAAGCAAATATATGTTACATCTGAGATGAGAAGGGCAATTAAAGTATTTAATGAGGTTACATTAAAAACATTTTTTGTAATTTTTTTTTCTGATATTAAACACAAGTTCCTCATGTTTTATTTGTGGAGTTTTCCCTGCTGCTAATTGCTGATTCTTCCCAAACTCTCCAGTGGAAAGCTTCATCACCAGGGTCCTCTATGGGATGTAGATTTGTTTATGGAGATGCCTTTGTCAAGACTTCTGTCCTGCTCCATTCCGGTGAAGGGGTTCTCATGGCTGTCCCGTCCTGGGAATTCCCTTTGCTTTCTCCTGGGTTGTGTGAGTCCAATTACCCTCCACTTCCCCAGAGAGTCAACCACAGGCTCCAACCAGGATGGGACATTGGAGGTCAGCTGACTGTGTGGGGTGGGAAGGGGACATGGGCCTTCAGCTCCTCCCCCCTCATAGGACCGTCAACTGGCCAGTCCTTTTCCAGCCCTTGCATGGCCTCCCTGAGCCCTGCACGGGGCAGTCCCTGTGCAGACTGTGGGCTGCTAATCCCTCCACCTTCCAACCCCCAGGAAATGATTGTTCTTTTGTTCATTTAATAAAGTTTTTAAGAAATTATTGTTGAGATGAGATTCACATAACATAAAAATAACCATTTCAAAGCAAACCATTCAGCAGCACAATGTTGTGCAACCATAACCTTTATCGAGCTCCAGAACATCTCATCACCCCAAAAGGAAACTTCATACCCACTAAGCAACCCCTCCCTAATCCTGCCTCCTCCCCGGCCCCTGGCGACTGGCAGTTGGTTATGTCTGTCTCTATGAATTTGCTTATTCTGGATATCTCATATAAATGGAATCATACATTATACGACATTTTTTGTATTGGCCAGCTTCTCTCACTTAGCATAGTATTTTGGAGGTTTATTTATGCTGTAGCATATGTCAGTGTTTCATTTCTTTTTATGGCTGAATAACATTCTATTGTAAGAATATACTGCAATTTGTTTACCCACTTATCCATTGATGCGAGCTGTTTCCACCTTTTGGCTATTGTGAATAGTGCTGCTATAAACATGTATGTACAAGTATTTATTTGAGTACCTGTTTTCACTTCATCGGGATATATACCCAGGAGTGGAATAGCTGGGTCAAATGGTTATTCTATGTTTAACTTACTGAGGAACTTCCTAACTGTTTTTCCAGAGGGCCTGGACTGTTTTCCAGAGGGCCTGGACGGCTATATAAATATAGCAATGTATGAGGGTTCCAATTTTTCCACACCCTCACCAACACTTGTTATTTCTTGTTTTTTTTTTCTATTGTAGCCATCCTAATGTCTATGAAATGGTATTTTATTATAGTTTTAATTTGCATATCCCTAATGACTGGTGGCAAACAGCATCTTTTCATGTTCTTATTGGCCATTTCTTTATCTTCTTTGGATAAATTTCTGTTTAAGTCCTTTGCACATTTTTAATTGGATTGTTTGTTTTTTGTTGTTGTTGTGAGTGTTAGAGTTCTTTATACTGATCAATTTTGATTGGTCACTGATCAATTTTAATTTTTCCTTTATTGGGCCGAGCTGCACAGCATGCAGAACTGCCCTGACCAGGGATCGAAACTGTGCCCCCGGCATTGGAAGCCTGGAGCCTTAACCACTGGACCGCCAGGGATGTCTCATCACTGATCATTATTGAGTTAATTTTTTAAATTTTTATTTTATTTTATTTTTATAAGCAGGTTCTTATTATTTATTTTATACATATTAGTGTATATATGTCAATCCCAATATCCCAATTCATCCCACCACCAGCACCAACACCACCACCCCTTCCCCACATTGGTGTCCATACATTTGTTCTCTACATCTGTGTCTCTATTTCTGCCTTGCAAACCAGTTCATCTGCACCATTTTTCTAGATTCCACATATATGCATTAATATACGATATTTGTTTTTCTCTTTCTGACTTACTTCACTCTGTATGACAGTCTCTAGGTCCTTCCACATCTCTACAGATGACCCAATTTCATTCCATTTTATGTCTGAGTAATATTGCATTGTATGTCTGTACCAGATCTTCTTTATCCATTTGTCTGTCGATGGGCCTTTAGGTTATTCTGTGATCTGGCTATTGTAAATAGTGCTGCAATGAACACTGGGGTGCATGTGTCTTTTTGAATTATGGTTTTCTCTGGCTATATGATCAGTAGTGGGATTGCTGGGTCATATGGTAATTCTATTTTTAGGTTTTTAAGGAACCTCCATAATGTGCTTCATAGTGGCTGTATCAATGTACATTCCCACCAACAGTGCAAGAGGGTTCCCTTTTCTCCACAACCTCTCCAGCATTTGTTGTTTGTGGATTTTCTGATGATGCCCATTCTAACGGGTGTGGGGTGATACCTTACTGTAGTTTTGATTTGCATTTCTCTAATGATTAGGTGATATTGAGCAGCTTTTCGTGTGCTTCTTGGCCATCTGTATGTCTTCTTTGAAGAAATGTCTATTTAGGTCTACTGCTCATTTTTTCATTGGGTTGTTTGTTTTTTTAATATTGAGCTGAATGAAATATTTATATATTTTGGAGATTAATCCTTTATCCATTGATTCGTTTGCAAATATTTTCCCCCATTCTGAGGGTTGTCTTTTCATCTTGTTTATAGTTTCCTTTGCTGTGCAAATGCTTTTAAGTTTCATTACGTCCCATTTGTTTATTTTTATTTCCATTACTCTAGGAGATGGGTCAAAAAAGATCTTGCTGTGATTTATGTCAAAGAGTGTTCTTCCTATGTTTTCCTCTAAGACTTTTATAGTGTCTGGCCTTACATTTAGGTCTTTAATCCATTTTGAGTTTATCTTTGTGTATGGTGTTGGGGAGTGTTCTAATTTCATTCTTTTACATGTAGCTGTCCAGTTTTCCCAGCACCACTTATCGAAGAGACTGCCTTTTCTCCACTGTATATTCTTGCCTCCTTTGTCATAGATTAGGTGACCATAGGTGCATGTGTTTATCACTGGGCTTCCTATCCTGTTCCATTGATCTGTATTTCTGTTTTCCTGCCAGTACCATGATGTCTTGGAATACTGTAGCTTTGTAGTATAGTCTGAAGTCAGGGAGCCTGATTCCTCCAGCTCCGTTTTTCTTTCTCAAGATTGCTTTGGCTATTCGTGGTCTTTTGTGTTTCCATACAAATTGTAAAAATTTTTGTTCTCATGCTGTGGAAAATGCCATTGGTAATTTGATAGGGATTGTATTGAATCTGTAGATTGCTTTGGGTAGTATAGTCATTTCCTCAACATTGATTCTTCCAATCCAAGAACATGGTCTATCTCTCCATCTGTTTGTGTCATCTTTGATTTCTTTCATCAGTGTCTGATAGTTTTCTGAGTACAGGTCTTTTACCTCCTTAGGTAGGTTTATTTCTAGGTATTTTATTCTTTTTTTTGCAATGGTGATTGGATTGTTTCCTTAATTTCTCTTTCTGATCTTTTGTTGTTAGTGTATAAGAATGCAAGAGATTTCTGTGCATTAATTTTGTATCCTGCAACTTTACCAAATTCATTGATTAGCTCTAGTAGTTTTCTAGTGGGATCTTTAGGATTCTCTATGTATAGTATCATGTCATCTGCAAACAGTGACAGTTTTACTTTTTTTCAATTTGTGTTCCTTTTATTTCTTTTTCTTCTCTGATTTCCATGGCTAGGACTTCCATGACTATGTTGAATAATAGTGGCGAGAGTGGACATCCTTGTCTTGTTCCTGATCTTAGAGGAAATGCTTTCAGTTTTTCACCAATGAGAATGAAAACTTTGCTGTGGGTTTGTTGTGTATGGCCTTTATTATGTTGAGGTAGGTTCCCTCTATGACCACTTTCTGGAGAGTTTTTATCATAAATTGGTGTTGAATTTTGTCAAAAGCTTTTTCTGCCTGTATTGAGATGATCATATGGTTTTTATTCTTCAGTTTGTTAGTATGGTGTATCACATTGATTGATTTGTGTATACTGTAGAATCCTTGCATCACTGGGATAAATCCCACTTGATTATGGTGTATGATCCTTTTACTGTGTTGGTGGATTCTGTTTGCTAGTATTTTGTGGAGGATTTTTGCACCTATAGTCATCAGAGATATTGGTCTGTAATTTTGTTTTTTTGGTTTTTTTGTATTATCTTTGTCTGGTTTTGGTATCAGGGTGATGGTGACCTTGTAGAATGAGTTTGGGAGTGTTCCTTCCTCTGCAATTTTTGCAAGAGTTTGAGAAGGATGATGTTAGTTCTTCTTGAAGTGTTTGATAGAATTCTCCTGTGAAGCCATCTGGTCCTGGACTTTGTTTGTTGGAAGATTTTCAATGGCAGTTTCAATTTCATTACTTGTGATTGGTCTGTTCATATTTTTGTTTCTTCCTGGTTCAGTCTTGGAAGGTTATACTTTTCTAAGAATTTGTCCATTTCTTCCAGGTTGTCCATTTTATTGGCATAGAGTTGCTTGTAGTAGTCTCTTAGGATGCTTTGTTTTTCTGCGGTGTCCATTGTAACTTCTCCTTTTTCATTTCTAATTTTATTGATTTGAGTCCTCTCCCTCTTTTCTTGATGAGTCTGGCTAAAAGTTTGTCAATTTTGTTTATCTTCTCAAAGAACCAGCTTTTAGTTTTATTGATCTTTGTTATTGTTTTCTTTGTTTCTCTTTCATTTATTTCTGCTCTCATCTTTATGATTTCTTTCCTTCTACTAACTTTGGGTTTTGCTTGCTCTTCTTTCTCTAGCTCCTTTAGGTGCAAGTTTAGATTGTTTATTTGAGATTTTTCTTCTTTCTTGAGGAAGGATTGTATTGTTATGAACTTCCCTCTTAGAACTGCTTTTGCTGCATCCCATATGTTTTGGGTCATCGTATTTTTGTTGTCATTTGTCTCTAGGTAGTTTTTGATGTCCTCCTTGATTTCGTCAATGATCTCTTGGTTATTTAGTAACGTATTGTTTAGCTTCCATGTGTTTGTGTCCTTTATGGTTTTTTCCCTGTTATTGATTTCTAATCTCATAGCGTTGTGTTTGGAAAAGATGTTGATATGATTTCAATTTTCTTAAATTTACCAAGGCTTGATTTGTGACCCAAGATGTGATCTATTCTGGAGAATGTTCCATGTGCACTTGAGAAGAAAGTGTAGTCTGCTGTTTACAGGTGGAATGTCCTATAAATATCAATTAAATATATCTGGTCTATTGTGTCATTTAAAGATTGTGTTTATTTATTAATTTTCTGTCTGGATGATCTGTCCGTTGGTGTAAGTGAGGTTTTAAAGTCCCCCACTATTATTGTCTTACTGTCAATTTCCTGTTTTATAGTTGTTAGGATTTGCCTTATGTATTGAGGTGGTCCTATGTTGGTGTATATATATTTATAATTGTTATATCTTCTTGGATTGCTCTTGTAACATTATTTATTTTAAAGTCTATTTTATCTGATATGAGTATTGCTACTCCAGCTTTCTTTTGATTTCCATTTGCATGGAAAATCTTTTTCCATCCCCTCACTTTCAGTCTGTATGTGTCCCTAGGTCTGAAGTGGGTCTCTTGTAGACACAGTGAGCCTGTGTCTTTTGGTTTGAGCATTTAATCCATTCACACTTAAGGTAATTATCGATATGTATGTTCCTATTACCATTTTCTTAATTGTTTTGGTTATGTTTTTAATAAATTTATTTATTTTATTTATTCATTTTTGGCTGCATTGGGTCTTCATTGCTGCACGGGCTTCCTCTAGTTGTGGCGAGTAGGGGCTACTCTTTGTTGCACTGCATGGGCTACTCATTGCAGTGGCTTCTCTTGTTGTGGAGCATGGGCTCTAGGCACGTGAGTTTCAGTAGTTGTATCAAGTGGCTCAGGAGGTGTAGTTGGGGCTCCAGAGCACAGGCTCAGTAGTTGTGGTGCATGGGCTTAGTTGCTCTGTGGCATGTGGGATCTTCCTGGACAAGGGCTCGAACCCATGTCTCCTGCATTGGCAGGTGGATTCTTAACCACTGTGCCACCAGGGAAGCCCTGGGTTTGTTTTTGTAGGTCCTTTTCTTCTCTTGTATTTCCCACTTAGAGAAGTTTCTTTTTTTTGTTTTTTTTTTTTTTACTTCTAAAAGAGTGTTTTTATTTTTTATTTATTTTTTTTTTTACATCTTTATTGGAATATAATTGCTTTACACTGGGGTGCTAGTTTCTGCTTTTATTTTAGTTATTGTATTGTTCATCTCTGTTTGTTTGTTCTTTAGTTCTTCTAGGTGTTTGTTCTTTGATTCTTCTAGATCTTTGTTAAACATTTCTTGCATCTTCTCGATTTTTGCCTCTATTCTTTTTCCGAGGTCCTGGATTATCTTCACTATCATCGCTCTGAATTCTTTTTCTGGAAGTTTGCCCGTCTCCACTTCATTTAATTGTTTTTCTGGTGTTTTATCTTGTTCCTTCATCTGGTACATAGTCTTCTGTCTTTTCACTTTGTCTATCTTTCTGTGAATGTGATTTTCACTGCACTCGCTGCAGGATTATAATTCTTGTTTCTGTTGTCTGCCCTCTGGTGGGTGAGGCTCTCTAAGAGGCTTCTGCAAGGTTCCTGATGGGAGGGACTGGTGGTGGGTAGAGCTGGGTGGTGCTCTGGTGGACAGAGCTCAGTAAAACTTTAATCCACTTGTTTGCTGATGAGTGGGGCTGAGTTCCCTTACTGTTGGTTGTTTTGCCTGAAGCGACCCAGCACTGGAGCCTACAGGCTCTTTGGTAGGGCTAATGGCAGACTCTGGGAGAGCTCATGTCAAGGAGTACTTCCCAGAACTTCTGCTGCCAGTGTCCTTTTCCCCATGGTGAGCCACAGCCACCCCCCACCTCTGCAGAAGACCCTCCAACACTAGCTGGTAGGTCTGGTTCAGTCTCCTACAGGGTCACTGCTCCTTCACCCTGGCTCCCGATGTGCACACTACTTTGTGTTTGCCCTCCAGGAATGGAGTCTCTGTTTCCCCCAGTCCTGTTGAAGTCCTGCAGTCAAATCTGGCTAGCTTTCAAAGTCTGATTCTCTGGGAATTCCTCCTCCTGTGCTGGACCCCCAGGTTGGGAAGCCTGATGTGGGACTCAGAGCCTTCACTCCAGTGGGTGGACTTCAGTGGTATAATTGTTCTCCAGTTTGTGAGGCACCCACCCAGTAGTTATGGGATTTGATTTTATTCTCATTGTGCCCCCCATATCATCTCATTGCAGCTTCTCCATTGTCTTTGGAGGTGGGGTATCTTTTTTGGTGGGTTCCAGTGTCTTCCTGTCAATTATCGTTCAGCAGTTAGTTGTGATTCTGGTGCTCTCGCAAGAGAGAGTGAGCACACATCCGTATGTGTCCAACTTCATTCTTTTGCATGTGTATAATCAGTTCAGTTGAAGAGACCTCTATCCACTTTTTATCTTTCAAGAATTTGTTGGCATGTTTTGTCACTGTTTTATCTCCAACTCCAATTTTCTTTGCTCTTGTGGATTTACAACTTAAAACAATTATTAAGTCCATTTTCAGTAGAAATTTGGGAGAGAGTAAAGTGAATACATGTGTTGAATTTACTATGCTTAATGGGAAATGACAAGAATTAAACTTGAAAATGTCTCTGGTGTCTCCTTAGCATCTCCATTCTCCTGCTCTCCTCACACTGATGGGAGCAAAGCTTTTCACTTCTAATGACCACTGTCAAATCAAGCACAGATAAAGCAAGACCCATGTTTTCCCAAACAAGTAATGACTAAAGTTGTTCTGAAATTTTCAATGATTTATTGATAGAAGACAAGAGAAGACTTTAGGGGAAAAAATTGTCAGTGTTTACAAAGGCCTGCAGACAATAGAAATCCCTCTTGAGATTTGAAGAGACCTCAGGGATCTAAACTCTTCAAATCCGGACCTCATTACTCTCCCTCTGTGCAAATCTAATTCAAGAAATTAGTCCTACAAATATAAGCAGACATGCCAACAAAAATACCCTATGGGAACGTCCATGACAATTTTTTTAAATTCATTTATTTTTATTTATTTTTGGCTGTGTTGGGTCTTCGCTGCTGCACGTGGGGTTTCTCTAGTTGTGGCGATTGGGGGCTACTCTTCATTGCAATGCATGGACTTCTCATTGCAGTTGCTTCTCTTGTTGCAGAGCAACAGGAGCTCTAGGTGCGTGGGCTTCAGTAGTTGTGGCACACAGGCTTCAGTAGTTGTGGCTCATGGGCTCTAGAGCACAGGTTCAGTAGTTGTGGCACACTGGCTTAGTTGCTCCATGGCATGTGGGATCTTCCAGGACCAGGGCTTGAACTTGTGTCCCCTGCATTGGCAGGTGGATTCTTAACTACTGCACCACCAGGGAAGCCCCCGTGACAATTACTTATAAGAGGAGGAAGGCCTGCATTGTGCCTTTTGTGGGCCCCGGGCACTTTTGCCTTAGTAAGTGGGTGTCTTCCTCCATAAAAACTGTTTAAAAAATACAGTTTATGACTGTGCTAGCATAAAGATGAATATAATCCAGGATGATTGTGGAAAACAGTATGAAGGTTCCTCAGAAAACTAAAAATAGAATTGCCATATGATCCAGCAATCCCACTCCTGGGCATATATCTGGGCAAAACTATAATTCAAAAAGATATATGAACCCCTGTGTTCATAGCAGCACTATTCACAATAACCAAGACATGGAAACAACATAAATGTCCATCTACAGATGAATGGATAAAGCAGATGTGGTACATATATACAATGGAATACTACTCAGCCATAAAAAAGAGTGAAATAATGCCATTTACAGCAACATGGATAGACCTAGAGATTATCATACTAAGTGAGGTCAGAAAGAAAAAGACAAATACCATATGATATCACTTATATGTGGAATCTAAAATATGACATAAATGAACCTGTCTATGAAATAGAAACAGAATCACAGACATAAAGAACAGACTTGTGGTTGCCAAGGGGAAGGGGGTTGGGGGAGGGATGGAGTGGGAGGTTGGGGTTAGCAGATGTAAGCTTTTATATATAGAGTGGATAAGCAACAAGTTTCTACTGTATACCTCAGAAACTGTATTCAATATCCTATGATAAACCATAATGGAAAAGAATATTTGAAAAATAACGTATATATATGTATAACTGAATCACTTTGCTATACAGCAGTAATTAACACAGCATTGTAAATCAACTGTGCTTCAATTAAAAAAATATAATCCAGGCTGGATCCATTATTTTATATACACGTATTCATTACTCTGACATTTTTTTTATTTAAAGAGAAATTAAAATGAAAACCTTTCCATGGCCCTAAGTACATCGCTGGTCCTCAGCTCTGGGCCTCATGTATCTCACAGAGAAGCCATCAACGCTGAGTAGAAGTAACTGGAGAACACCTAGCACATTGTCACAGAGGCTCTATGGGCCTCTCTCAGCTTCTGGTGGCTGCCAGCATTCCTTGGCTTGTGGCCACACCACTCCAATCTCTGCCTCATGGTCACATTGCCTCCTCCTTTTATATGTGTGTGTGTGGAATCTCTGCCTCCCTCTTACAAGATTTCATGTGATTGCATTCAGGGCTCACTGGATAATCCAGGATAATCTCCTCATCTCAAGCTAGTTAACTTCAGCACATCTGCTAAGACTATCTTTCCATATAAGGTAACATTCAAAGGTTCAGGAATTAAGAGCTGGATAGTTTGAGGGTACTTCTCAAGCCACCACATCCTCCAAGATCTGCATGACTTCCTCCCCTCCAGGTCAGTAGAGGGTGCCCAGAGGGATGTTGGAGCCCACTTGGCCCAGGGCGAGGGTGCAGAGGCAAGCAGAAGCCAGCAGCATCTGCCTGGGCCTCCCCTGTGGCTCTGACTTCAGCAAACACCTGGGGAGGGTGTCTGGCAGTTGTCGCTGTGCTGTGCCACAGGCAGCAAGGCCAGCAGCCCCTTCACATTAGGCTGGGGCCACCTTGCAAGGCACCCCCTTCCCATGAGGTCCCAGGAGCTCTCTTATTCTCTTCTCATTCTCTTTCTGCCAGACCAGCATCTGTGTTTCTGAGCCCTGTCTGAGAACCTGGCTAAGTAAATTATTAAGAAAAATGGAAAGGACTGTGGGCACCAATTCCACCTCTCAGTGAGGAGTGTGGACACTCTGGGTCGGCAGACCCAGCTGCGCCTTTCACACCAGTGGGCAGCTGGTGATTTGGTTAGTGTACATCGTTGGAGGGTCCTTAATGCCCACTTTTTTTTTTTTTTTTACAATAACTCACTATGGTGTACTCTCCTTGTACCTGTGATATTCCTCAAGTATAAACTTCTCCTCTGTCAATATCTGAAGCCAGTGCACATACAAGCCTGGAAACAGCCCTCATGGTGCCCTTCCTCATTCCTCTGTGCTCCTTTCCAACGGAGGCTGGGCATGGATGGGCAGTCCTCAGGGGCTTCCCAGGATCCTGGGGCCCCTTTGCCATAGCCTGGTCTCAGAGACTCCCCCTGCCCATATGGCCACCCTGTCCCCTCCCAGAGAAGTCCTCCTGGGCCAGGACTGCCACACCAACCAACCAGGAGACCCCTCCCTCTCCTGTTCTGAGTAGTCACCATGACTCAGGTCGACATATCCAGGGCTCTCCTGGGAGCCCAGATGAGGCCATCCCAGCAAGGCTTTGGGCCTTTCTCTTATACAAGTCGGAGTGGCTGAAGATAAGAAGGCTGGAGGCAGGGCCAGAGCAGGAGAGTTGCGGGGCTCGGAGCTGTGGTGTCCTGCCCATGGTCATGCCATGAATCTATCCCAATAACCCACTGTGGGCTCCTTTCTCTTCCTCATAGCTCAGTCATCTGGGCCCTGGGGCTCTGAAGTGTGTTACCAACATGTCTATTCCTGTCTCCATGGGCAGCTTCCCTTGGGTCAATACTGATCGGGCTCCCTCAACTACTTCCTTCTTCCTTTTTCCTGTCCACGGCACTCCTCCCCACAAAACCCTGCTGTGGGTAGGGTGGACAGGGTCAGCTGCCATCCACATGGTTTTGCTGTGTGGGTTCCCGGCATTGGTGAAAGTGATAGCTTAAGCAAAGACTGAAATTCTGGTTTTTCAGATAGGTGTCTCCCCTGGGGTGACAAGCTGGCAGCCAGCAGTACCAAACCTCAGACACTGTTTCAGGCTTGGGGGACAAGCCACTATCCCCAGGAATCTCCCATGAGGTTCCTCCAGGTTGCACTGCTCTAAGTGGCTGTGCTGACTGCAGTGGCTATGGCCAAGTTGTGTCCTGTACAATTAAGTCCAGTCCACCTGTTTCAGCCTGGGCTAGAGTGGAGCCCTACAATCCATGGACTGAAGGTGTAGCCAGCAGTCATTCCTTAAATGGAATGGTATCACCCTTACGAGTCAGAAGAAAAGCAGCTCAGAGAAAGTCAGTGACCTGCCAGGGGTCCCCAGGCCAGTTCCAGGTGTGTCTGCACACCTGGCTCTCTTCCCATGCCTTCTACTGCCCCTCAGGACTGGAAGGTCCCCCACTGACCAGCACCTTGTGCTGCCTCCACACACTGGGACTGGGAGCAGCTGCCTGCCAGGTGAGGAATGGGAGCTTGTGGATCAAACCCCAGGGGATGTCCCAGCCCAGACTCCAGATCAAGGCCCAACCCACAGACAGAAATGTTCCCTGCCATCCCAAAGTGAGGACTCTTTGAAGCTGATTCAACAGGTTAAAACCCAAGGGTTTAATAGCAATCCCTTCTGTTACTCCCATCTCTCCAGGCCATGGAGGAAACCATGATACCTATCTGTGCCCAAGGGGGCCAGGCCTTCCATTCTGGGGAGAGGGAGCAGCCTCCTTCCAGGTGGTCCACACCTGGCTGTCTTGCTGCATGCAAACCAGCTCTGATGGACTTCTGGCAGTAGCCCAGAGCAGCCCAGAGATATCACCCTGGGAGCCATTCTGACCTGCCTAACTGGACCCCGTGTCCCATGGAGGGTGACCGAGGCCTTCAAAGATGCTGCCCCACCACCTTCCAAAGCCCTCAATTCTCTCTCCCCAGCCTCTCTGAGTTCCTCCCTCAGCCCCTCCATTATCCCTCCTGCCTCCCACATTTGGCTTAGGACAAACTTTGCCGCCTATGGCTCCAGCTGGAAAGTAAAGAGGTTTCTATCTGGCTCTGAAGAGACAGAGGTGCACCCACTCCACTGCGGTCCAGGACAGGAACGACTCACTTGCCCTGCAGTGGTACCTACAGCCAGTTGCTCCAGCAGATCCTCAGAGGCTGCTCACTGACTTCTTGAACTCCCCAGTTTGGTCTCATACAAGGGATACATTTTCTTCTTTTAACATCAGGTTGACCCTAATCCTTCTAAAAACAGGCTTTCCACCTCCCCTGTCTGTTCTCCTCACTGAAGCCCTCACTGATTAGCTGAGAATAACTCTGTCCCCATCCTCCCTGGCTGAAGCCCCAAAAGGTCTCTGAGATTCCTGAAAGGGGCATTTGTGGGTGGGTTGAGTTCCCGTTTATTCAGCCACAGATGAATGGATGGATGGGGAAATGGATGGATGTATGGATGTATGGATGGATAGATGGATGGATGCATGGGTGGGTGGATGGATGGACAGGTCGGTGGACGAATGGGTGGGTGGATTGAGCAGTGGGTATCTGGGGGATGGGTAGGTGGGTGAGTCCATGGAGAGGAGGTGTTGGGGTTGGATACCACTGCAGACAGTGTCTTTCCCAGTTGACTTTTAATGTTGCTTTTGAAGGACATGATTTGGTGAGGGCAGGGCTTCCTCCTTAGTGTGGTCACTCCTAGGGGCATTTCAATTGTTATCTCATCATCAAGGTGGCAAGTCACAAATGAGAAACTAAGGCCCTAAGGGGCAGTGGCTGGCCCAGGGCCACCCAGCCTCAGGGTGCCACATTCTCCACTCTCAGCTGTGAACAGCCTTCAGAGCACAGCCTGGCCCAGGCTCTCTGCCTGGCGTCTCATGGCACCCAGGTCTCGCTCAGGGGTCCACAGGGCAGGCCTCCTTCTTGGTGATACTGAAGTTCCCTCTCTGAACTTGCATGTGGACATCTGGTGGGGTGGACCCCATGACATGGGCACTGGCCAGCACCTTGGACACTTTCTGTAGCTGATTATCTGGGCTGAGGTGCCCAGCCTCAAGAGTTGGCCCAGGCCTCCTAGGGACAAGTGGCCTGGAGGATCCACCATGGGGGTGGGGGAGGCCAGTGTCTGTGCTGGAAGCTGTTTCCTGGGTTCCCCCTACTGACAGTGAACATCAAGGTCAGGGACTCTGTAGCCCAGCTTGACAGGGCTGGAGTCCTGACCTACCCACTCTGGGTGTCCCTCTGTCTTCCCCCAGGACATCAGCACTACCACCTCATCCAGAAGATCCTGGGTGCTTCCATTGCTGGCTCTCTCCTCTCTTTTGAACTATTTCTTCTTCCATTTGGACTTCCCAGTCTTGAGGAAGCCAGGAAGACCCTTCCTTGGGTGTGGGTCAGGCTCTGTGCCCCCATCCTCTGCTCATCCTCTAGGCTCTTCCCTTGGTACTTAGGCGCCTAGACCCTCCTCCTGGACTGAGAACACCCTGGGCCTCAGGCAATGTGGGTGGAGCAGGTCTTAGGACTGGCTCTTGTAGAAGACCATTTAGGAAAAGGGATTTTTCCACATATCTAACCTGGATAAGGACCCAACTAAGAACAGAATTTCTCTGCCCTTCTGGCGTCTTCCAAAGCTGTCCTCTTCTGCCCCTCACAGCCCAGACTCTCCCCACCCAGGCCTCACCCAGCTCCCAGGAGGTCCTGTTCTGCTCCTTCAAGAGGTGTGTTTCTCAGAGCATAAATGTTAAGTCAGAGCTCATCACCACTTTCTCTAAACTTCACCTTAGAACAAGAAACCAACTCCTAATTTTGGGCTCCCAGGACCCATAGGATGGGGTCTTGCCAGCCTCTCCTCTTTACCTCCACCCATCCCCCCAGGTGCCTCCTTCCTTCTGACCCAAGGCCTTCCACACCAATCTTCCTCCTGTGCAGAGCTCCACCCACATGTCACTACTTACAATGGGAACTGTGGACAGGGACTCTGCCATGTCCCAGGGCCTAGGACAATGCGTGGCTCAGAGCAGGGCCCGATGCCAAGGAGCAGGGGTGACATTAGGACAGAATCAAGGGACACTCAAGTGTTCCCTTGGCCTGATTCCTTCTAAAGGAGGTAACTCATGGCTCTCTGGTAGAAATGAATAGGAGTGTGAGACTGGGGAGGAGGGGAGGTGGGACAAGAGGGTGGGTGGGCACCCTGTGAAGAGCTGGGGCCTGAGAGGAGGAGAGAAGAGAAGCTTCCTGGGATGTGGGAAGGGCTGAGGGACCCTGAGGTGGGAATACACTGTTGCCTGGTAAGATGCTCCTGGATGGTGCCCTCGCTGGCCGAGTTCCTATTCACACCTGGAGTCTCTGGTGCTCTGGGGAGTGAGGGCAGGTGGGAACATTCAGTGCAGCCCTGAGTATCCAGCCCAGGCAGGACCAGAGTAGCCCAGAAGGGCAGAACTGGAACTGAGGGCACTTGTTCCCACAACATGTGGGTGCACTTTGAGCTGGGTGAACAGGCAGGCATCCGGATGGCTGACACCTGGGTTGAGACATTCACCAAGGGAAAGTGGTTAAATTCAACCAATGATATTGTAAAGTTAAAATGTCCAAACTCAGTGGGGGTCTTTTCCGTATTCACATTTAGAATTATTATAGAGGTAAAAATAACAGCAAACCCACTACTGCCAAAAGCTGCCTTTGTCGGGAGGGACTTTGCCCATGAAAGTTGAAAACGAGGCCGGGACAGTGGGCATTGCAGCCACGGGGTATAGGCAACACAGCAGGTGCCCAAGGAGTGAGAGAGGCCTGAACAGGGTAGGCACAGGGCCTGGCCACAAAGTGGCCTCTGGCTCCTGACCTTTGCTGGGCTTCTGTCTGCTCACTTGGGTGAGGTGCCCGTTGTGCTGTGCTGACAGCTGGGTCCATGTGACATGGCCCATTTTCCTTCCTGAGTCCCTGGGACTACTCCTGGGCTAGCTCCTTTGGGAAGCCTGCTGAGGCCGTGTCCAGAGGGCCAGTGTCACACCCCAATCTAAAGCCACCTCTATGCCAGCCACTCACTTGTGAAGGGAAGGCATACAAACATCCCAGGGCAGGGCCCTGCCACACTCTCCTGGCTGGAGCTCATCTCTCTGGGTGGGGATTGAAGTAAGGGTCCTAGCTCAGAACCCCCTGATATTGGAGTCCAGGAGTGCACTCAGTCATGGAGGTGACCCTGGGTGCACGCTGAACCCCTCTTGTCCTGTCCCCGTCTGTGGTCTGTGATGGAGGTGGTCATAGGCTCTTTCTGGGGTGGAGGGTGAGACTTGGGGAGCTGATGGCAGGGACCCAGCCTGGGCTGTGCTCTCAGGCCCATGGGCCACCGGTGCTTAGGGCCTGAGGCAGCATTTGGTTCTAGTAGGTGGGGACAAAGCACTGTCACTTTATTCATAAAGTAAACATTAGGGGAACGCGTTCCTAGCTCTCTCAGGAGCCAAGCTGGGCGCTTCCCAGCTCAGAGCGGAACCCCGCGTCCTGGTGCGTCCAGCACCCTCTGCTGGTGGCTTTGGGAGACTCCACAGCCTACTGGGCAGAGAAGAGGGGCTGAGCTGCCTCTGCTGCCCTTTCCTTTGCGTGGCCAGTCCTGTGACCTTGTGGGGCTGATGATCAGCAGGAGGAAGGCTGATCACAGAGACCTGGGATTTAGCTGCGAACCCATTCACTGTAACTCAGGACTGGCATCAAATTTATTATTATCTTTTGTTAAATATTTTATATTTTCAGAGCATATGTTCTACAAGGGGGGTGGGGCTAGATTTTCTTCCCAGTACATTTTTGTGTATGCAGTTATGTGACAGGAGAATAAGTGACACAAACAGGTGGTACACATGTGAGAGGGGTCTCAGGCCTGGGCCCCTGAACGCAAATCATGAGTTGCTCCTCTGATTGAAAACAGCCTCTGGACTTCCACCAGGTAAACCTTAGACCCAAATCTCACAGGCAGGTGACATCAGAGGAGGTCCACTGGGGACAGTCATGCCTGCATTCACCATATCTTAAAGGAACAATACACAATGTGGGGGGGTTCCTGCCGGGCAAGCCCCTGCTCGCTGCACGGCCGCCTGTCCTGCAAGCGTCTCATGGGGTTGGGGTGGGGTGCCAAACATTGTGGTGCTAACTGGGATAAGGGTCTTTCTCCTGCTAGGGGTGTGGGTAGCTAGGGAGTGTGAACTGGGCTGGGGGGTGGGTGGGCCCTGGGCAGAATGGCTCCAGCCTCCAGATGGTCCTCTGCTGTTCTGTGAGAGTAGAGGCTCGACCTGCCTGACTCACTCCCCAGGGCACTGATGTCAGGTACAGATCAGGGGGCAGAAGACAGGGCCTTCCTGGGGCCACAGGGACATCCACTGATTGCCTCCTGGTACAGAGCTATGCTGGTGGGTCCTCTGGGCCAGCCCCAAAGCCTTCTTTGGTGGAACCCACAGTGTTTGCCTCTCACAAGGATGTTCACAGCTTGGATGGTGCCTTGGGTGGCAGATCTAGGTCCCAGAGGGAAGAACCAGGTGATTCTCAAATGGGGCAGCTCTAGACCATCGGGTGATTCTTCCAGTTCTGGGGTAGGCAGGTGAGGCTGGGGACCTTCTCCAGAAAGAGGTGGCCACAGTGGGGTCTGTTATGACAGCACTTGACTGGGTGTCAGAGGCAAGGATCATCCAGATTCAGAAAAGCCTTCCCTGGGCTCCCTTCAGACTGAAGTTTTAAAAAGTAAATTCTTCACAGCAGCTCAAATAGTCTCTGAAGTTCTAAGGAAAAAAACAATGTTGAATAGTACTTCTCAACACGCAGGAGAAGAAGGCTTGCTGTAACTGGCTCGGCACTGCAGAGATGGCTACTCTGAGCTGTTTGGTCAGGCTCAGGAGAGGACACCCCCATTCCCCCCACAAATTTCTCATTTGTTGCTTTGAGGTGGAATGCATCTTTGAGCCATATGCATCTTCTCCTGAGCCTTGGAGTGGCAAGTGAAGAAAGCCATTCCCACGGGAAGAGAGGCTGCATGGAGGGGGCAGCATTTTGGGTGGGTGCTGGGAGACCACAGCTGAACCTTGATTACTATGTGATTCTTAGACCCTCATATTCCTCATCAGAAATCAGGGATCACACCACCACCATGCTGAGAGGAAGCACCCAAAGAGATATTTCCCATGAGAGTGCCTGACCCAGGGCTGGCCCCTGTGGATGTTGAGCTAAGTGGAATCTGAATCTGAAGGGGAGAAGGGCCCCAGGGATCAGGAGGGTGGTCCTGGGCAGGTATGGTGATGGAGTTCAAGAGAGCCCTGAAGCCTGGGTTTTGCTCTTCCCCAGACTGAATGAGATGAGTTCCTGGCCTGGGCCTCCAGCCTTCTGCTCGCTGGCCAGGCATGGTCCCCATCAACTGTTGGAGCCCAGGGTCCAGTGGACCTTGCCCGAAGCTGCTTTAGTAGCTGCTGTCTGTGAAGAAGGGCACTTGGGCAGATGGGATGCCGTCGCTCTCCTCTGGTGGCCCTGCCAGCTCCCCGTACTCGCTGTTGTAGAACACCTGGCCCTGGGTCCCTGGGTCTGGCCTCTGCCGCCTCCCTGGGGGGTCAGGGTGTGCCATGGTCACATCCATATTCCTGCCTGGTCCTTTACAGCTGCTGAGACAGGGAAGGTGATGTCAGTAAGAAAAGAAGAGAAGAGTGATTGAAACCATGTTGGGTCTTATAGGAATCACCAGACACAACCGGAGCAATAAGAAAAGCCAATGGAAGCACACACAGACTTGACTTAAATACAAAAACGAACCGATGTGACTGTTGGCAAACACCAGAGCTTTCTTTGTCCCAAGCCTGGGTGTGGGACAATGGAGAAAGCCCAACTTCATCCCCCCAAACCTGCTTCTCTCCCAGTCTTGCCCATCTCTGTAAATGACACCAACGCTGATTCAATGACTCAAGCACCTGGGTGTCATCCTTTCTTCCTCCCTTTCCCTCATCCCTTATATCCAGCCCACCCAGAAGTCCTGTCCTGTCTATTCCAAAATGCATCCATGCCCCTCAATCCATGCTCTTCCCCTACTTTAGAGTGAGCTGCCATCACTGCATGCTCTGGGCTGCCCTAGCACATCTCTCTTCTCCCACTCATGCCACCCTATAGGCCAGTCTTCAGAGATCCTTCAAGTTAGATGGTGTCCTTCTCCTCTTGATACACCCTTCAGTGGCTTCCCATCACCCTCAGAATAAAATCCAAGCTTCTCCCCCTGGCCCAGGAGGCCTTGCTGCTTCCAGTCCCCACCTGCCTCACTGATGGCCCTATGATTCTCCCTCCTTAACACTCATTTTCTTTGAGATTTTTGAAAATTTGTTTCTTTGCTTTTGCTTCTGTTTTTGCTTTGCATGGTGCTATTGAAAAACCTGATGCCAATCTCTCTCTCTCTTTTTTTTTAAGTGACTTGCCTTTTTGCCTGAATTCCCAGAATGTTTATCTCTAAAGTCTAATAGTTCAACTAGGATATGCCTCAGAGTTTACTCTTCTTGGGCCAGTTTTCCCAGGTACCCTTCCAATATGTAGATTCAGGTCTCCTTTTATTTAAGAGTTATCTTGAATTACATATTTAAAATATTAGTTCTATTTCACTGTTGGCATTCTTCTTCCTCAGAGACACCAATTGTACATATGTTGGATCTTTTCTATTCAACTTCTAAATTTTTCACGTTCCTTCTGACACTTTTTTACCTCTTTACTTATTTCAGTTTTAATTTCTTGACTTCTTTTCATGTCTATCAAATGTGCCCTCCACTGTAAGTCTGATCATATCTAATTGTCCCTTGGGCACTCTGCTCTTCATTTTTGAGAGGATTTGTGTTTTATTTCAATTTCTTCCATGAATTTAGTCAGCTCCCATTTGATATCTTCACACTGTTCATCCATTTCTATTCTGAATTTTTGAATTTATGATTCATTGTGCAGCTGCGTATTTAATTATAAATTAATTCATGTTGATGTGTTGTATCACAGTTTTTCCATGCTTTTTTTTTTTGGAGTGTTTACAGCTACTGAAAACTTTTAATTCTAATTTTCTTCTTTATTCTTATATGGATAGTGCTTATTTTTTCTGTTCATGATTATTCACACTGAGATTACCCTATGGAAGAGGGGTCAGGGATGTGGGTATCTCCCTAGGTTTCCTCATTCAGGAGTGCTGTATCAGATCCACATCACATTGAATTCCTTCAACTGCATCCCTCTTTCCAAAGGCTCCGTTTGTGTCCCATGCTGTATCACCACTGGGGACCAGCCAGTCACTTAGCAGGGAGTGCTGGACCCCTTCTTGGCTGCTGCCATTCATCCATACTGACGAACCACAAGCCCAGGGTTTCCAGATCTTCCTTTCACCTACAGACTTGGATGAAATGCCACACCACAGGGAATGAGATCTGGCATCCTGAGTGGCCACTGAAAGGGCTGGGTGAACCACCTGGAAGTGAGGGTGAGTTAACTTCCCATAGGGTGAGTACTAACCAGTGGTTAAGAGGAGATAGGAAAGAACTGGGAAGATAAACTCCCTCCTTCTCCCTGACAGATGCCTCCAAGGCACATTCCATCCTTGCACCTGTTTGGAGAATGTTCCATATGTCAAGTGAATGCACCTGCTACACCTCTTTGTGGCTCATCACAATGTGTTTCTAAGGGGACCTGGGAAGAGAATAGTGCACTTTGTTGCCTCTATCATGAGGTGCAGTTTCTGTAATGAACAGATCCTTGGGTATCTGTCTTCTTGATTCTTAATACAATCTTGCTTCCATAAGAATCTTCTGCAACTTTCTTTTTCCTTCACCACCAGGCACCTGAGATGTACACTCACTTCCTGCTCACTGCCCTTTCAGAAGCAGTGCCTTCCCAAGACAGTTGTTCTAGTGCTCATACTCCGTTATCTCCCCAGTCTGCACGGCCACCGTCCCAAGGACCTTTACATTCCCTTCTCACGGGGCAGTCCCCATCCTGCCCTCCTTCTGCCAGGGCTTGGGCATGGCTCTGCTGGTTCTGCTGCTGAGTTCTATACCCACACATAGCTGGAGTCTCTCCCCTGGTTATACCATAGGCATGGGCTCTGAGAGGCCTTGTTCCATGTGTTGTTTTTAGGAAGATCTGTGGAGATTTGAATTTAACTAGCTACCATCCTCTGGCTCACTCTCTTACTGAATTACTTTTTGGGGAGCTAAAAAAAACTGTTCTGTAAAGAAACAGCCAGAAACTCTTTCCGTCAAAGAAATTAGCATTAATTTTCCAAACATAGGTTACTAATAGAGATCACCTGATAGAATCAACAAAAACAAAAAATGCCAAGATGCATAATACAGATGCAGTAATTATCCCTAGGCATACGACCCCACAACCACCAGTGTCCACAGTGCTGCAAACATGCCCTTTGTAAGCTTCTGGGAAAATAACAGATATTTGGCTAAGTTGTAGAGGTCTTAACTATACCTATCAGAAAGGCGAAAAATGGCATCAACTATCCTAATGTGATACAAATTAACACCTGTGGTCTAGGGTAAAATATTCAGAGACAACATCTATTGATTCAAAAACAGCCTAGGCGGAAGCCAAGATTTGCTCTGAATAACTGTGTCAGATGACCCAAAAAGGGGACCCTGACAGACACAGGTGTCAAAGGTGGAAGTGAACGGTCTGAACACAAGGATCTGAAGAAAGCAGAAAAGAGCACTGTTTTATATAATATTGTAGGTCCTGTCATTTAAACAGCTATGAGCAAGTCAACCAGTAAAGTGGATAAGTAGACGTTTAACTACTTTTATATACCATTAAAAGTTTAAATATTCAGTTTTTTTGTTTGTTTTTTTAGAGACGGGGGCTATTTTCTTGGGCAAATGGAGGTCACTGTTTATGCAGGTCACCCCCCCTATGCAAGCACACAGGAGGATTTCTCTGTAACCATATTCTTATCAAAGTAGGACACCAGCCAGCTCTAGGTCACATGATCTGTGGCCTCCCCTGGCTGGGGGAAGGGTGTTACACGCATTGGGCATGGTGGATCTTTCCTGGTTTCACAAAGAGATATTGTCTGAGCATCTGTCGAATGGCAGGGAGGTTTGGGGACCAGCACCAGGCGTACTGGGTCAGGACAGTGATCGGGGAGAGGGGGCCTTTGGTAAGGCTGGTGGACAAAGGCCTCAGGTCCCAGAGTGGCCTGCCTTGAACATACAGAAAAGCACTATAGAGCCATGAAAGGATTCAGGTAAGAGAGTGACAGGCACATGCCGGCCTGGCCTCCCTTCCCTGGCCCCTTCTGGTAGAGGAGGCTCCAGAAGCCCTACCTGAGCCCACTTTCTTGTCTGTGCCTGCTCTCCAGCCGCTCAAATTCCTCGGAGGCCAGCACCATCCCACTGTCCGTCTGGCTATCCTGTGCAGAGAAAACAAGCTAAGGCTGTGGGCCCCAAGGACCTGCCCCGCTGCCAACCTGACACTCATCCTGCGCCAAGTGTGCGGGAAACAGGCATCCGTTCCATCACCAGGGCCTGTAGGTTAGGGTCACATGCCCCCACCACAGAGGGAGAAACTGAGGCCTGGTGGGGCCATGCCTCACTACTCAGGAGGGTGGCAAAACTGGAACACCCCACTGGGAGACATAAAAGGTGGCTATACACACGCTCAAGGCACAGGCAGAGCAGGAGCACAGGGAGAAACAAGGAAGTATCGAAAGGATCTGGCAGCTCATAGTATAGAAAAATGATCCTTAGACACGTTCCAGGTTTAGGGGGCCTAGGTCACCTTTAGCCTGACTTGGCGTGGTTTTCATTTTGATTTCCATGGAGGGGAACTGCACTCTTGTCAAAGATGGAGGTCCCCCAGCATTTTCATCTGGCCCTGGGAATGGGAACCCGGGTCTGCATGGCTGTGGTCCAGGGCACCCACTGCCGCCTCTGCACCCAGCCTCCCCTGGGCCTGCGCTCACTCACCAACCCCATCTGGAGGGAGGCTGGGAGGCTGTCTGTGCCTTCAGCCTCACGGAGCTGTAAGAGGTCTACTCTGCTTGACCGCATCTGAGAACACAGGTGGTTTTCCATGCCCCTTACCCCAGCCTCCTCCTCTAGTGACACAATCTCCTCCTCTCTGGCCATGCGGCTTGATGACCACCAAAGGGGAGTCCTGACTCAGGCCGATCCCAGGAGAACCATCTAGAAGGAGTCATCTTTCCACTGGGTTCCTACTGGGGTTTCTACCTTGCTGGGAGAGAAAGGGGGTGCTAGGGAGGTGAGCCCCTCTGTGAGGGAGGTGAAAGCACAGGTGAAAGCAGCAGAGACATGGTGGCACTGCATGGGTGCCCAGACCCCACCATGCCTGAGGCACAACCTGGACTTGACATTTTCAAGCTGGTTTCTGCTGCTGGCCTCAGGACTTCCTGACATCTGACTCCCTGTGGAAAGAGCCCAGTGGGCCTGACCTGGGGTGCACAGGTGCACCCACCCCACTTACCACTGAGGCCTTGTAGGTTGTCAGGGTCATGGGAAATTCTTCGAACGTTTTCATCCTGAAGGGACCCTGGGTCTGAGTCCCCCTGGCAAGGCATCCCGGAAAGGACACACAATTATAATATCTGTGGGGAGAAAACGTTAAGTGCTGAGAAACGCACTCCAGCACCCTTCCTGAAAGCTCTTTCCACCTCTCATTCTGCACCTCTCTCCAGTGGGGAGGGTGTGGAAGGTGAGTGGAGGGCACCCAGCTTATGTGTGACATGGAACTTGAGAGAGACTGGAGGAGGACTTCACCCCAGGATGGGCTACCCTGTACAAGGCAGGCAGTCCCGGTGCTGCAAGCTACTGCCTGACCTGCACGTGCGTGTATGTGTGTGAACATTCGAGTGCCTGTTCGGGGGCTGGTGGAAGGAGCCTGGCAAGAACCAGCTGGGTGTTCCTGTCCTCCAGGCCTGGCTTTGCTCTATGCTGGGGAAGATGGGGTGGGGAGTCTCAGAGCCCTTCTCCCAGCAACGTCAATGGGAATGTGGATACACGACTTTCTTGGACTATAGACATACACTGGCAAGAGACTTCTGACCCCAAACTCTGGGAACTTAGGCTGCATTCTAAATCCTAAATACAGGTTAACGAGTGACCTGCCCTGTTCCCAGGGTCCCTACCAGTGGCCCTTGAGACTCGCCCCTCTCCCCACCAGCTCCACTTTCTTTCCCTGCAGTGTGGAGCTGGCCAGGGCATTGTGCCTGAGATGGGCACTTCCTTGAAATTGGCAGGGGGAGGGCCTCTCAGGGGCTAAGAGTGCGGGCAAGCAGAGGATGGCAGAGGGGAGAACTGAGGAGGTGTGGAGAAAAGCAAAGTCGCAAGGCTGCATGGCCTGGGAGGGGCCCCGAGACTGACCAGGTCCACCAGGGCATCACCGACACTGGCACTGTCATTTAATGTCACTTTGTTGAGCTGGTATACAATGGCCTCTCAAGTCCTTGTAGTTCACTTTTCCTGATGACTGATGAGGATAAAACATACTATGTCCCCCTTGCCTGGGGGACCCCTGGACCTGGAGAGGGTGGCTAACCTGGCAGCCAGGCTGTGCCGGTGCAGGCTTGGTGGGCTGTCCTCCATGTCAGCATCAGTCTCCATGACATGCAGGGCCGTGGTGGACGCCTGCAAGAAGCTGCCCTCCTCTGAGCTCTGAGAGCCACAGGAAACCACGCAGTCCTCCTCTTCCTGGCAGGAATGGCACAAATGGCCAGGGTCAGAGGCCCCTGTGCCCCCTTAGCCCCACGCCTGCACTCAGGACTGCTGGAGTTCCTCACCCTTCAAGTGCTGTGCTCAAGGGCACCAAGGACTAAAGGAGCAGGTAAATTCTCTCTACAGCCCTCCCAGGTGCCCGATCTAAGGAGGAGGTAGGCACAACAAGAGCATCCTCACTCCAGAGCCCCGGCTGCTCCACAGCCTCAAGAACCAGCACTAGTGCTTCCCACCCTCTTCCTGGGCAGAAGTGGACCCAAGTGCCGGTCTCCAGCCCCTGAGGCTGGGGCAGCAGGCAGCTCCCTGCTCCCTCCTCCAGGTCCCAGGGCACTTGCTGAGGCCCTGAGCTGCCCTGAGCCAGCCCTGAGCTGCCTTTGTTCCCCACCCCTGTGGGGGGAGATAGGTGAAGGGGGCAGAGGGACAGAGAGGGAGGTAGAGGAACACATCATTATTCTGCTGGGAGACAGGGCTCCTTGTAGGCTCCCTGAGGACAAGCCTGGGGCTCTTCATGGGCAAAGTTGGGCTCTGACCATCCATGTGATGGTCCCTGGGTTGGAGCCAGAGGTTGCTGTAGCAGGACAGGGAGAGTGGGGGCTCACCTGATGAGCCCTGCCCTGAAGCAGGCCCCCCAGCATCTCCACCAGATCTGAGAACGCAGGCCTCTCTTTGGGGTCCCCGGCCCAGCAGCTCAGCATGATGCGACGTCTGCGGGTACAGCCGGACGCTGGACTGTGTTCTGAGCGCACCCCTCACCCTACCCCAGCAAACCCCAAGCCCCCTGCCGAACGATCCCTCACACCTGCTCTGCCTCCCTCCCTCCCCAGGGCCTAGGTAGGGCTGTCCCTCCTGCCTGCAGGGAGGAGAGTTGTCAATGGACCAGTGGTGGAGTGAGAGACTGTGTCTGTAGGCCTCCACCCCCACCCCTGTGACTGAACAACCTCCCACCTCCCACCCTTGCCTGCATACCACCCTTCCCGTGCCCGTACACAACCCCTCTTCCCCTTTCCTAATGCCCACCCACCCCTCTGGCCCCCCAGTGCCTCACGGCTTCCCAAGAGACTCACATGGCAGGAGTGGCCAGCTCTGGGGCCCTCATCCGGGTGCCGTCTTTCAGCCGTTGGCAGAACTCCTCATTGATCTGCACCCCAGGGTATGGGGAGGCCCCTGAGGGCAGGAACAGGATGGGTGGGTGTGTGGGGAGCAGGCTACTACTGTGCAGCCCAGACCCCAGATCGCCTCTGTCCTGGTCCTCCATGGCAGAGGCCTGCTGTTCCCCTCCCCCACTGCTAGTTCTTCATCTGGTTAAGAGGACGGTGGCACCCGCTTGCTAGAGCTGCCATGAGCATCACCGCTTATTACAGGCACATTAGCAAAAATATGGCCCATCCTGGGATCATCAGGGTCAGTAGAGCTTCGACGAGCCAGTTGAGCTGCCCTGTCACGATGACCCCTCTTAGGAGAAGCTTTCTCTAATTCTTCCTTAAGTCCTGTGGCTGTACCAGCAAACAGGACCTAACCCTGCCTAGCTCCCTCCTTGCCTCTCCTGACCACGGGAAAAACAGCTCCTGCAAGCCATACAGCAGTGGAACAACCCTTTTAAGACAAGAGTCAGACTGCTCTATCCCTCCTTCAAAACCCTGCATGGCTCCCAGTAGACTTAAATTTCAGGTCCTCATCCCAGCGGGCCTGCAGAGGCTGCATGAGCCACCTCTCCTAGCTCTCACTGCATCTCCCGATGCCACCTGCTTACACCATGTCCACCTCCAACACGCGGGGACCATGGCCATGGCTAACCCCTCACCCTGGACTGCTATCCTCCCAGGCCCACCTGCCTCTACTCCACCCACCTTCATCAGCCTGGGCCCTCCTGGCCCCTCTGGCTCACACACAGTGCTGTCCTTCCTGCGCTCTTCCATGCTCTTTTATTTTTAGTAACAGCATCAGTCACGGCTGCCATTCAGTGTTTTCACTTTCCCACTTGTTTACTGCTTCATCCCTACCCTGGTGCGGGGGGGCTTCACCTTGGTCCCAGCAGGGCCCAGGTTCCCATGTGAGGTTCTTGCAGGTGTGGTCATTGAGTGAGCACCCTGTCTCCTCCCAGCTGCTCCCAGCCCTGCCAAAGCAGGAGCAGCATCCCTAATGGCAGGTGAGGAAGGGGCTCAGCCAGGGAGGGAGAGATCTGGGGGAACTCGTATGGTGTTACCCTCTGTGACCTGTGTTGACCCCAGGGGCTGCTGAGTGAACACAGGGTTCTGCCCTGGCATAGGCTGGAGGTGAAGGGGAGAGGCAGGGGGCTCTCCAACCACCTGCCTCAGAATGACCTGGGCTGCTCGCTCCAGGTGTGCACCTCTGGGCTGCTCAGCCCCCTGTGCAGAGGGGCTGGTGGAGTGACCTGGAACCTGTGATCCTGCCTCCCCCCTCCCCTGCACCCTGCCCTGCACTCACCCAGGGAGAAGATCTCCCAGAGCAGCACCCCAAAGGACCACACATCACTCTGTGTGGTGTACACCTTGTCGAAGATGCTCTCGGGGGCCATCCACTTCAGGGGCAGTCGGGCCTGGGGGAGAAACATGTGTCCCCAGCGGGGGAGGGAAGAGAGGGAAGAGGCCAAACCCTTGGGCAGCCCTCCTCCTGCCCCCAGTCTCCCCAGGACTCTGTGGAGTCACATCCCAAGAAAGTCTTTTTGGTTACATCCACCTTGTGTGTATTCAGATGGCTCTTGCAATTTGCCCTGTTCCCCCTCCCCCATCTTGCACGTAGGATGCAGAAGCCTTCATTCCTCCCTTGAAGGCTTCTGCCCTGCTACTGTTCTCCTGGGTCCATCTGGGCGCCTCTCTTCCTCTGTGCTCTCCCAGGGAAAACTTGCAGCCCTCCTCCAGCTCTAGACCCTTCGGCCCAGCATCTTGAGGAACACCTGTATCCCTGCACACCCTCACCAGCTCCACCTTTCTCCACTCACTTGGTCCCCAAGCTGGAAGCATGGCATCATTCCTGACCCCTCCTCCTGTGGCTTCTGATGTGCTTTTCCTCCTATGGCTTCTACCTGGGAGCCCTGAGGGCCATGGCCCTTCCAGAATTGCCTCTGCCTCCACCCCAGCACCCTATCCCCTCTCCTCACAGCCTGCAGAGGCGGGGGGGCTTCTGGACCACACACCTGACTCTTACCTCCACACCCCTGCCAGTTAGAATGAAGGACAAAAGCCTTCACGGTGGGCCTCTCATAGCCTGGACCCATTTTGCCTGTATTTTGCCTGTTGACCTCCCTCTAAGCCTCTTCCTTCTTCCCCTGGGGCAAAACCCTAATCAGCTGTGGATGCTCAGATGCCTGCCTCTGAGCACCACCAATGAGACACAAGTTGCACCTAGCACCCATGTACTTTGCTGTGACCCTGCTACACCAGGTCTGTCCACCTCCAAGACAGACGCCATGTAGGGTCCACCTCTGCATGTCCGGCCCCTAGTAGGCAGGCATGGGGAGTCAGTGCCCACCTAATGGACCAAGGTACGGGGCCAAACACAAGCTCCAGTTGGAGCGCTGTGGTCCCTGTTTGTCAGCTCCTGTCTCCACTCACCTGCTCCAGGTGCCTCAGCAAGGTCACCAGAATCCCTGTAGGCGCAGGCCCTCAGACCTTCCATGTGGATGGCAGTGAGTCCACCACCCTGCTCCATGGCCCCCAACCCCCATCCTTCCTCTGTGGTCTGCACTCACACTGCCCTTGCGCACGTAGTCAGGGTCTTTGTAGATGTCCCGGGCCAGGCCGAAGTCACAGATCTTCACCACATCACTTTCTGACAGCAAGATGTTCCGAGCAGCCAGGTCTCTGTGGATGCACTAGGGGTGCAACGAGGTGCAATGCAGTGATCAGTGCAGGCCCCTGGGGCCACACCCACACCTAGAGCTCCAGGGTGCCCCACCTGAGCCCTGCTCTTTGAGAACAGATTTCTGTGTGCCCCCAGGACTTGCCATGGAGAGAGCTTGTGGAACCGTGCGGACAGCAGAAGAGGCTATGCAGCGGGACAGACTGATTCTATATCTAGCTCTGCCTCTGACTAGCTGGAGACCTTGGGAAGTCAATTCCACCCTTTGGGCTCAGTTTATAACTCTGCGAAGCGGGAGAGATGCGCCTTGATCATAGCTGTGCTGTGGGGTGAGCTGGGACCAAGCTTGACATGCTGGTGAGTTTTGGCCTTTCTCCCCTCTGAAGAGCCTGCCGGGGCAGTCACCTTGCGAGAGGCCAGGAACTCCATCCCTCGGGCCACCTGGAAGCTGTAGCAGACAAGGTCTTCCATGGTCAGTGGGCTCAGCCACAGGTCCTCAGCTGCACAAAGAAGCGAGGCTGGCTCAGGAGGGTCCTTATCCATGACTCCCATCTTCCACCCAGCCCCAAAGGAAGCATTTGTTCACTGAACCTGGCTGCATCCCTCCTGGCCAGGCTTAACAAGCATGTTGGCCCCCTCTCCTGCCCCTCAGCTTCCATTCTCTCTGTGACACCCACTAACCACTTTCCAGAGCAATGAATACTGTTGCCACACTAGACCTCTGTTCCTGCTACTTCTGCCTGGACTGCTCCCCACCATGTTTGCAGGGCAAACTCCTGTTCATGTCTAGATGTCCAAATCAAACATCAAAAGTCTCTGTGAAAACTGTTCCTGAGGTGTCCTCCCTTCCTAAGGCAGAGTGCATTACATGCTCTCCCACATAAGTCTCTCCAGGAGGGCCCCAGGCTGGCTTATCCCAGGGTCCCTGATCATGAGGTATGAGTGTGCCAGCCAACTCAGGCAAGGGGAAGCCAGACTCTTACCTTCTTGGACCGGAGGGGCTCGTCCTGCCCCGCCCTTGCCCATCAGGAGCCTTGTGAGGAGGGCCCTGTCGCTGCTCCCTGGCCTCCTCCAGTCAGCCTTGGCACCCTCCACCATGGAGCAGAAGCGCCTTCGCTGCTCAAGGGACTTCTCCTGTGATGCACAAAGCAGGTCCGAGGGGGAGGAGGCTGGCCATCTACTGCAAAAGCACTCCCCACACCTTCTCCCCAGCCTATCTAAGAGCCTTGCTTGCTCACCAGCAGAGCTCTGGCCCCTGGTGGGGCGGCTACCTACCGTGTAGGGGTTGAAGGCCTCCCGCTTGGCACGCAAGAAGTTGGAGAGGTTGCCGTACTTGCAAAACTCCACGATCACCATGAGGGGGCCTGGGGCAGGGCAGGAGCCAGGAGCTTGGTGACTGAGGGTACGCTGGAGGGCAAGCACCACAGCCACGGCCCTGCCCCAAAGCCCTCCTGCGCCCCTCCTCATCCCCGCCCATTCCCAGCCCAGCTGGCCCTTCGCACCTACAAAGACAGAGCACCCTGGGGGACTCACCCTCCCGCCAGGGCACCCGAGCTCTTTACCGTTGGGCTTGGTGCACGCCCCCAGGAGGTTGACCACGTTGAGGTGGTTACCGATGTGGATTAGGATTTTGAGCTCTGACATCAGGGCACGGTGCTCGCTGGCTGTGGCGCCCTCTGGAGGGAACATGGGGGCTTCACGTGGTGCCCAGCCCACCACCCAGCCCCTGCACGACCCTCTTTCTGCACCACTAGCTTAGCTGAGGCATGGCCAGTGCTCTTGCTGGTGTGGGCGCAGCATATCCCACCTGCCTCTCTGAGGCAAAGGGTTTAGGTGGAACTGGTAAGTATTACTCAGAGATGAGCCCCAGGCTCAGCTCTAATTCCCATGGACTCCCTGTAGAACCTAGGGTAAGAATCTGTTCTGAACCTCAGTTTCCCCTCCTGTACCACAGACCCACCAGCCCACCCAGAGCTGCTGATCCTCACCAGCTCAGCCACCCCTTCTACCAGCTGACCCCACACCTTTCAGCATTTTCACGGCCACAGTGTCACAGCTGCTGCCCTTGTTGATGCCAAAGGCCGAGGCTTCCACCACCTTCCCAAAGGCCCCATGGCCGAGGACTCTCCCTGTGGGGGCAGGGAGCCGGTTCCAGGTGAGCTGTATGGGGGTGAGGGTGGAGAGGATTGGGCAGAAGGGACAACCCCTGTGGAGGGCCAGGAAGGAAGACCCAGGAGGCGGAGGAAAGTTCGGCTCCCCTCTGCCAAACAGGAAGTGCATGGGGAGTGGGAGTGGGAAGAGAGGTAGCGGAGAGGCAGACAGGAAGGCCTGCATCCTCTCCCAGCAGGTGTGATGGGCTCACCCTGCTTAGAGCAGCAGGAAGTGACCTCGGGGGCCTGGGAATTGAGAGCCCCAATCATTGTTCTGGGGATGCATGCCTAGATGGACAGGTCGGGCCAGGTGGGGGCTAGGTGGGACTTTCTGGCATGAGTTCTGAGAATGGAAGGATTTCAAGGCTCTAGCCTGCCCAGCCCCATAGCAGCTGAAGCTGTCTCTGCCCAGCAGTACAGGGTGGGTGAAGTAGGCTGGGTGCGGGGTCTCACCGAGGTGCAGCCGTTCCCTGGGGAACTCCCACTGACTGGCATCATAGGACAGGTATTCACACTGCTCCTCCAAAGGCACTTCCCCAGGGTCCATGATGATGGACAAGTAGCCGGTCTTGATGTCTGCATGGGTTGGCTGGGGGTGTGGATGGGGACAGCTCATTGACTTGGCCATACCACCCTGGCTTGGGTAAAACTTTGCCTGGGACAGATGGGAGCTCCTTAGGGACTTTCAATATAGGAGGGGACAGATGGACAGACAACCTCTGGTCCTGTAAGAGCCCAGCATGGATGGGACAGGGAGGCCTCCCAGGACACAAGGCTTCCACGTGGAACAATATTCCTTAACTTAAGGGCTAGCCAGGGTGGAGAGAGACCCCATGAGGAGCTGGGGAGAGACTCAGCTGGGGGAGGAGTGCTCACCCTCCTCATGTTACAGAAGATGAGGAGGAGGAGGACCCAGAAGAAGACGGCGATGACCCCGGTGCCAATAAGGATCACGATCTCCATGTTGCCTTTATCCTCGGAGCCTGAGTGGGCAGAAAGAGGCTAGTGTGTGCGTGCTGTGAGGAGGGAGAGGGTGCACCTTGCGGGAAGTGCCCCTTCTGGTGGGCACAACTAGCAGTGAGGTGGCCACGAGAAGATGGCGCCAAGGGCAGGCGGAGGGTGGGTGGAGGGGCGTGAAGGGGAGGCCGGACCTTCCACGGCCACGCTGGCGGAGGAGTTGACGCAGCCCTTGGCGTTGCACACACTGCACAGATAGCGCCCAGCATCCTCCTCGCGTACGCGCTGGATGCTCAGCCTCTGGTTCGAGTCCGCCAGGTCGATTCCTGCAGCGAGTTGGGGTGCAGGTTCGAGTTCAGGTAGGTCTGGGGCCTGGCTTCACCAGCTTCCGGACCCCCTCCCTCCTTTACCCACGTCCATCCCCCTACCGGACTCTTCCTCCAGCGGCCTCTCATCTTTGTACCACACGATGCTGGGCATGTGCGCCCCGGCCACCGGGCACCTCATCTCCAAGGAATCGCTCACATTCACCAGGAGGTCGGTCAAGTTCTGCGTGAGCCGCGGGACTTCCAGGGCTGGGGGCGGGGTGGAGACGGAGCTAATTGGAGCTTCAGAAAGTGGGAGGGCCCTCCAGGAAGGGGCCCTCCAGGGCTGGGAACTCTCGAAGATGAAGGGTCAGGTTTTGAGTTCGGGGGTGGGCCGGGCTGCGCACCTCCACAGAAGGGCTGGGGAGGGTGACGCTCTTGCAGGCTCGGGCTCGGTAATGGACCCCCCAGGCGCATGCTGGGCTGGGGGTGAAGGCTCCTTGGGAAGCGCCGCCCTGCCCTGCCCTCAGGCCCTGCCTGCCTCACCCTGCACTGACAGGTACTTCTTGTGGCAGTGCTTGTCGTGGCTGCGCCGGTCCTGCACCTCGCACACGTAGTCGCCTTCGTGTTCTGGTGCCACGCTGGGGATGGTCAGGCTGAGCGTGGCGTGGCGCGCCCCGGGCGCCGCCTCCTCCAGACTGGCGGCCAGCGGCGTGGCGAATAGGTGCACGTTCTTGCAGTCGAGCAGCAGTGGGTCCCCGTGAGCGTCATGCAACGTGGACAGGTTGAGGCGGTACCAGCGCAAATGCTGATAAGTGTAGTTGTCAGCCCGGCAGCTCAGGCGCACGGCCTGTCCCTCTAGAGGATCTTCTGATGGCTCCGATTCTATGCTGAAGCCATCGGGGATGGCTGGGGAGGGAGGAGGAACTACTATGAAGCTGTGTCACAGTGTTGGCTCACTTACCCCCTGCCCAGGGGCTCTCTCTCCCGTTTTCATTGGCCTTTGGACTCACTCAGCTCTCAACTAAGGGTGTACATCACATGTATCTGGCGCAGGGACACCACTCTGGAGCCCTCTTCTCCCTCTCACTTACAAGAGACCAGCTCTCTGAAGTCATTTCCACCAGGGTCTCCTCCGGCCTTGCCTCCTTCTAGCTTTTTCCTAGACAAGCCCCTACTGGCTGCTGCCCCTACCTCTCCCAGGATCCCAGATCATCATTGAGTTCCTTGCTACCAGGCTCAGCAGGGGCCTAAGTCCCCATTCTCCCTCACCGCTGACCACACTCCCCACCACTGTCCTCTCCTTGGAACAATCTGGTTTCATTAGCTTTTGGCAATGCCTCCCAATTTCCTTTTGTCCCTCTGGCCATTCATTGTCAAGCTCCTACGGGCTCCTCTCCCTTCCAAAGTGTTCTCTTTGGATCCATCTTTCTTCCACATGCCCTCGTCTACATCTCTGGGCCCAGTGACTGTCCTTCCATGATCTTTTAGCTTTTCTGAGGTCACTAACAAGTTTGAAAATCTGAGGAAACTACGGACCTTCCCCCCAGGGCAAAACACACATAGGAACCAGCTGCTGTGCAAGATCCAGGGCTTAGGAAGCGGGTGGGAGGGAAGTGGAGTTAGGCGGAGCTGTGGGGAACAAGAGGGCACCCGTAAGGGAGGCACTCCAGGTCTGGGGGCAGACGGTGCCAATCCATCCCAGTGGATTACCACCCCAGTCCATATGCCTATGACCTCCAAATCTATCCTTCCTGCCCAGACCCAGGGGCCCAGTGGACCCTGGATATCTCTCCTGGGTGCCTCAAGGTCACCAGAACTCAATGGGCCCCAATCTAGGCATATCATCTTCTCCCAGGCCTGTTCTCCTCCTGTGCCCACCTGGTTCCTGACCTCCATCCAGGCCTGCCCAAGTCACTCACTGGTCACATAGAAGTAGATGAGCCGCTCATCCTGGCCCACTTTGTTGAAGACCACGCACTTGTACATGACAGACACATTGGCGTCCTGGATCACCAGCTTGCTCACCGTCTGGACAGGACATGTGTCAGGCATAAGGATCCATTTCCTGCATGAGTTCCCCTACCCCAACCTCCTTTTCTGCATGGAGGTTGCTGTGCCCACCAGAGTAATGGGGAAAACTGAGGCTCTGAGCTGGAGATGACCAAAGCTCAGAGACAGTACCAGGAATGGTGAGGCAGAGAAAAGGTGGTGAGACCCTTGGGCAGCAGCAAGAGGTGGCTCCCCAGAAAACCCAAGGAACAGCATTATGGACAGTTGGCCTCAACTGTGGCTGAGGTCAGAGGGCAGCATTAGGCAGGACCAGAGAGACCTCTGGCTGTGGATGGGCTCAGGATGTGGCCATATCGAGGAGGGGACAGGGGCCTGGTAGCACTGGGATGGTCCAAGCCAGAGTTAGGATTCATGCTCTGGTCACATCAAGGGTCAGCCTGTGGTCCAAGGGGAGAAGCTGGTCACTGTGTGAGATCCTTGTGATGTGCCCATGAATGCCCCAGGGCTTTTGTGATGTGCCCACAAGTGCCCTGGGTAGTGGCAAGGGGAGGGGCTGGGTTCCAGGGCTCCAGAAGGACTCTGGCCTGGGGGAGTAGGAAGCTTGGAAGCAGAGGAGGAGAGAGGGCCATAGGCCCTGCCTACCATCCAAAGACCCCACCCCCCCAACCCCAAGCAGGGCACTTCCTGGCCAGCCTGGAACAGGAAGAGGCTCTGGAGGTGTGTAGGAAAACAGGAAGTGACTGTAGGAAGTGGGTGCCTTTGTTCAGTCCTTCCCCTGCCTGGCCTTTTCTAGGCATTGCCCCTAGCCTGAGCCAGCAGCTCAGCAGCCTTTGGTAAGGATGGAGCCGGCCCCCAGCCCCAACCCTCCTAGCCCTGGGTGGCTTGGGCCCATGGCCTTGAATCTCAGCTTCCCTGTCTAGGAAGCAGTTGGAGGTTTGGCCCCCACAGTCTACATGCAGGCAGGGAAACTGATGCCCAGAGACACTGCAGAAAGGTTACTGATTCTCAGCTACTATCGCAAGAGTTCTGCAAGCCCAGTGGAAAACTAGAAGGCCAGGAAAGGGCCCCACCCCACCTCCTTTCTTCTTCTCCCCCAGCCACTCAGTGGCCTGGTTGGCCCATACCTTATTTTTGCCCTCCACAAACTCAGTCCAGGTGTCCAGGCTCTCAATGGGGTTCACAGCATCCTGCATGGTCACCTCCCTCCAGTCCTGGCACTGTGGCATTTGGTCTCGCTGCTGCCGCCGCTGGCTGCTAAAGACAAGAAGGGGCAAGGGGCAGGTCAGGGATACAGGCAGAGAGGGCCCACACTGCGGGTAGGGTCAAGCTTTTCTCCTACTCAGATTCATCTCACATCATGGTGGGTAAGGCTGGCCCTTGGGCTGAAGTGAGGTGGGGGGGCTTTGTTTCTGGGACACTGTTCAGGGCCTGGCGACCCATCCTGCATGAGCTGCCAGAGACAGCCTTCCCCAGTAAGCCAGGACCTGCGCCTGCAGAGCACCACAAGCCCGTGGCTCTGTGGTTATCCTATAGTCTGCTGTGCCTCCTGCTTCTACCTGCATGTGTCCCTTCCTGCAAAGTCCACCCAGATCTCCTAGGGCAGCAAAGTCACCAATCCTGTTACAGGAAGCCCTCTCCCTCCCTACCCCTTCTAGAGCTGCAGCCCCTCCCTGGGCTGGCTGTGCATCCCAGCACCTTTGGTCTTCTGCTGGGATGGGGGTCTGGGGGGAAGGGGTGGCCCAAGGGAGGCTCTTGTCTGTTCCTAATGGAGCAGAATTGGCCCCAGGGTTCTGTAATCACGCAGAGCATAACGGTAGAGCGTAAGAGGGAAGCACATTTGGAGGTGCCAGGGACCTGCAACCTCGTGGTCTAGAAGAATCTCTTATGAGCCTTGAATGTTGTGGACTGGCCACCCTGACTGAACCTTCCTAACTGATCATGCCAGGGCCACAGCCCCTTTGCCGGTATAAGCCACCCTGTCTCCCTTGGGTTCCCAGCTCCTGTCTCTCCCCAGCCTGTGACCCTGCACCCTGCCCATTAGGATCTCTTGCTAAAAGGCAAATGTGACTAGTTACTCCCCTGCTCAACACCATTCACTGGTTCTCTAGTGCCTTCCAGACCACTGACCACCTTGGCCCCTCCATTCCAGGTCCTTGTTTGTCCAAGTTTTCTCTGTTCTCCCAGACTGTCCCGTTGGAGCCCAGTCAGGTAGGGCAGTGTGGCCCAGCAGTGGGGCAAGATCTGCTGCTTATTTTGCCATGACCTCAGGAAAGGTACATCCCTTCTCTGACCTTACTTTTCTCCTCTCTAAGGGGTCATGGCGAGCGCTGCACAGATGAGCTGATGAGCATTGGACATACTTAGTGTGCCTTGGGGCTTGGTACAAGTCTCACAAAACTAGCCTAGGTCTGCCTGTTTCGTGAGAGGTGTCCTCCCTGGTGCCCAGAGGTCCTCTCCAGATGTGCAATTGTGTGTCAGGAGGGCTTTGCTTTCAAGGGAGGTGGGTGGGCTGGACCATCCCCAGTGTCCAGCCTGGCCTGACTGATATAAGCGAGCCTTGCTCAGGCGAGGTGAGGTCAGGGATTGGCTACAATCCCTGAATCGCGATAGGGTTCGGGTTTAGAGCAGGGGTCTGGGGAGGGCTGTGGACAGTAAGTGGGGGTTATGACTGAGGTTGGAGATTGGGCTGGGAAGTAAGGGGAGACAGGGTGGAGCCACACTTACAGGCTGCGCTGGGTGAAGGTCTTGCAGGGCGTCCACGGCCGCCAGTGCCACTGGATGCTGAGAGGAGGGGGCACTCCATAGGCAGTACAGGTGAGGGCCTGGCGACTATGGCGGGAGTAGATGCTGGGGGAGGAGGCTTCCTTCTCGTGGATGTGGGGAGGCACTGGGGACACAGGCAGACAGCCAATCAGTCAGCCTCCGCCACCACACCCGCCTATCCACCATCTCCTCTCCTGTCCTGCCCACACATACCATTTACCACCAGCTCCAGGCTGATGTTGCGCCTCAGGCCGGCCGCGGAGTTCCACAGGGCGAGGGTGTAGATGCCCGCACTGGCTTCCGTCACCTCCTTGAGCACCAGAACGTGTGGACTATGGCGCCCTGACACTGCCTTTCTGTCCTTGTACCTGGACCAGGAAGGGAGTTCAGGGGGCTTTGCGGACACCACCCTGGCCCTGTCCTGGCACTCCTTCCATGAAGCACCCCAGCCCCTACAACTGAGATATACTGTCAGGAGGCAGGAGTGGCCAGGAGCAAGAGGCCCCTCCTGCACCAGACCAGGCTGCTGGGAAGAGTAGTAGGGGTGTGGGCTGCAGCAGCTGACTCTGGATTGGGGAACAGATGGCCTAAAGGCTATGGGGATGGTCTCCGGGCTCAACCTACCAGGTCTCACAACACCTATAGGCTCAGGGACAACTGCAGTCCCCAGGGGGCCTTGTCTGTCTCTCATAGGCTTCACCGGTGTGCGCTGTGAGGGGGTGGAGGTGCAGTCCCCAAGGGGCACAGCTCCTTACCACATGGGGGTCCAGGAGCCCTGACCCTGGCTCTGCCCTTTTTGGAGCTCTCCAGATATGGGGACTTCTTGTTGCCCTGCCCCCTCCCCAGGGCTATGCAACTCACTGTCCTGCCTTGCTTGGATGCTAGACACCTGCAAGTCTCCCTCTCTCCTATATTCATATCACCCACTCGTCAGAGAAGCTGTGTGAACCGGGAGCCGGCCCTCGGGCCTGTGCCTGCTCATCTGCACGCTAGTGTTCACACGTATGTCTGTTAACTGTCCGTCTCCCCTACTGAGCTGTACAGGGACTGTCACCTCACTGCCATATCCCCTACACGTACAGCAGCGCCCAGCACAAGTAGGTGCTCGACGCACATGTGAATGAATAAATAAACTCACATCCCAAAGGAGACTCCTCCCCAGTACTGCAGGCAGTGCTCCTGCAACCCAAGCTCTGGACTCTGCCTGGAAGCTGCCCTCCCTTAGGCAGGTACCTTACCCTGGTTTACTAAGCCAGAGGATCACTAGGAGAAGCACAGCCCTCGGGGCAGAGAGTAACAGTGAGGGGGATGCGGGGGTCTGACCCTCAGCTGCAACACCACAGCCCAGTCAGAAGAGACGTGACTTGCCAGGAGTCACACAACAGGGCAGAGCAGGACCAAGGCTGTGAGGCCTGCTGGTCTCTGGTGCAGAATCCTGGTTGCCACCTGCCGCATTTGTGATCCAAGGTGAACTGCTTCACTGACCCAAGCCCCTGTGTCCTCATCTGAAAACCAGGGAAACCAAATGAACCTTCTTGCAGGTGTCATCAGGCCTACCCAAGATATGGCCTTTAGGGTCAGCCCGATGCTGGACACACAGAGGCTGCTTTGGGAACCAGGACCAGCCTGTCTGTCTGTCCACTAGATATCCATCCATTCACTTACTCATAATCATCACACGATTACCTGGAAGAGTTGGCCCCTGTGGAGCTATGGTCACCGTTAGTGCCCTGGGGCAGGTGTCTCAGTGAACAGTGGGCCCAGCTGAGCACTTCTTGGAGGAAGGTATTGGCCAAATGAGAAAAGAAAGGCCAGATGTGGTGGGAATGGTGAGAGGCAGTCAGCTGCCAGAGGATTAGGCCTGGGCCAGATCTCTGATGCAACAGAGCTGGCCACCCTCCTAGACAGGGTCAGTACTACTGGCCTTGGAGGGCAGGGTACTGGGCCCTAGGCATCTCCAAGAGACTGCACCTGTGAGGGAGGCTCCAGACTGCATCAGCGCCCTTCCGGACCCTGTCTCAAGGGTCCCGGTCCTGTATCAGATGCCCCTGATGGACCCCAAAGCCTGTGGCCTCAGAGGTAGGGTCACAGAAGGCGCAGGCCCAGGGCATCTGGGGGCTCTCCCAGGAGAAGCCTGTTTCCAGCCTATGGCCAATGAAGTGGGATGCTGGCTGAGAATGTCTGGGCTTCTGCTTGCCCAGCTCCAGGCTTTCAGCAAATGTCATCCTGCCTGGTGGGAGGTGCTCCTGGCTGGGAAGGCAAGGCTCCTCTGGCCAACTGTGAAAGAATGGAGCAGACTCCTCCCAGGAGGCTCAGGGCTTGGGCAGGAATGCCATTCCCCTTTCCTGGCCTGTTTTCCTCGTGTACGATAAGGGTCAGGCTAGAGTGTGACCTCCCAGGGTCAGGCCAAGTGGACTGCTCAGATGGCCGAAGGGTGCATGGTGGGGTGCTATGCCTTCCTGAGCTCTCTGGGAGATCTCTGGGAGCGCCCGGTGAGGGTGAAGCCACCAGTGAGGGACCCCTCACTGACACTTGGCATACCCTGCAAGGGAGACCATACTCTCAGGTCACACACCAGAACTGGGGATCTGGAGCCTGAAGGCCTTCCGGAAGTTCTAGCTCACTGCCACACAGATCAGCCCAGGGCCCAGCACCATAATAATTTGTGAAGCCCCTGTGACATCTCCAAAATTCTGGTTAGAAGGATCCTGGGTGTGGCAACCTGTTTGGAGAGGGGCCTAGGAAACCTGAAGTCATCCCTCTATGACACCCTCCAGCGGGGGCCCTCAGAGAGGCTGAGTGGGTGCAGGAAACAGTTAGATAAAGCCCTATGCTGTGCCCACACACACCCACACATAACAGGAGACCGGTATTTACACTCTTTCACAGTTTAGCGGCAATTCAGGCCAAAGTTTCCTCTAGCCAAAATATTGCATTATGTGCATATTCCTTAGAATCTTCATAAGGGTTCCCTGCCCAGGGTGCAGGCCCTGATAGTGGGGACCGTTCCCCATCCAAGTCTCAAGGAGTAGGCTGTGATGGGGAGAATGCTGCCCTTCCCTCCCTGTGGTTCTTTTCTGCATTGGACCTGGTGGGTAGTGAGGGGCAGGAGCGAGGGAGGTACCATTGGAACTCCGGCGGGGGGTATGCTGCCAGCTTCACGGGCAGTTTCACCAGCTCGTCTCCTGCCGTGGCCTCCAGGATGGGACCCTTGAGCCACTCGACGCTGATGAAGGGCTTTTCTGCCAGACGGGAGGCATCAGGGTAAAGCTGGGGCCAGCATCGCTGACCCACCACCACCCAGGGATTCACAGCCACCCCCAGTGGCCAGATGCCCTGCTTTCTGGGGTGTGGGAACCGGGCAGTCCGTCCACTCACGGCCCTCCCTTCCCTCTGGCTGGACGCCACACTGCTCAGGTGCACCATGACCTATGACCCTGGGCCCACACTACACAAGAACCCTTGTTCCCCAGGCTTGACAACTGACCTAGCCCAGGCCATGCTGGGCACAATGACCTGACAGGCCGTACCATGCACAATGACCTCAGTGCTCTCCTGGAATTGCTGGATGCCATTGTTGGCCAGACACACATATGGGCCCAAGTCGTGCTGGCTGACGTTGTGGATGGTGAGGATGCTGGAGAGCTCTGTGTGAGTCTGCTGGGATCGCCGCTCCGGCACCCACTTACCCCGCTCTGCCTGCCCAGGACCAGGGGAAGCATAGGGTCAGAGCAGGCTGGCACTGAGAGAACTAACCCCCATAGGCACACACCCCAGCCCAGCCAGCAATAGCTCCAGAAGCCTTGGACCCAGACCCAGAGTTTTCCTCAGGATAGGAAAACTTCTGTATCAGACAGGGGCTCCTGGGGCAGGACTGAGTCTGCACCTCTTCTACACAGAGGTAAGTGTGTGCCTGACCAGAGTGAGTATGGGTAGTGATGGGGATACCTGGGGATGATTCAGTCACAGCCCCTGGCAGGGCTGCTGACCTCACCTGCTTCCCTGGATAGTCCCAGTCGAAGGTGACACCCGAATTGAACTCAGCCCACACAGTGCAGTTCAGGACCAGCTTTTCCCCAACCAGCAGCTCCAGTGATTTCTTGGGGAACAGCTGGATGTCATAGAGCTCATTTCCTGGTGACACACACACAGTGACCCCCATGTCCCTCATAGGACAACGTGCACAGAGTACAGGGCACCCACTGAGACCAGCCAAACCATGGCACCTACAGCTTCATTACTGTGAAATGGGGGGTCCCTGTCCTCTTCCTGCAGTTCCCCTCCCAGGACATAGGGAGTGGTTGCTGGGGGAGGGCCCTGCAGCCCTAGGCAGCCCCTACCTGTGATATGCACGAGGAAGGGGTTGGATAGGAAGGCCTGGCCGTCCCAAGTGGTCTCACACTGCAGGTACAGGGCATCGCGCAGCAGGGGAGTGGGCACACGCATGCCCCGGCGGTCGTCCCACACCACCTCCTGCCCATCAGGCCACAGTGCTGAGCTTTGCTGTAGAGACATGGTGGCTGTCAGCGCCCAGCTGCCCCCTTCCTCTTGGCCAGAGAAGCAGCAGTTTTCCAGGGACAGGACTGGAGGGCCAGATCCAGGGTGGGTGTTGGCGTGGGGTTGTACCGAGCGCAGCGTGACGTTGAGGCCGGGGATGGACACCAGGCAGGGCACCCACATGGAGTCCTTCCTGTTGACCAGGAGTGTGTTCGGCTTGTTGATGAATGGCTGCTCCAAGTCTGAGGAGAGGGGGCATGTTGTGGGAGGGGAAGGCGGGGCTCAGGGGGTCTCTGCCCAGGTCTGAGGCTGCAGGGCAGCCCCATGGGGTTCAAAGGCTGGGGGTGGGGGTGCAGGTGCCAGCCACCCCTCCAGGACCCAGGACCCTGCCTGTGGCTCCTGAGTGGCCGCATGGGTGAGTGCTGGACCCCTCTCACCTCTCACAAATACGTAGGTGCTGGCTGCAGTGGTGCCCTCAATGCGAGCCTTGATATACTTGTAGTAGCAGCGGTAGCTGCCCGTGTCATTGGCGTGGGCCTGCTGCAGCAGCAGAACCTTGCAGTAGGGCCGGGCATCTGTGCCCTCACAGTCTCGCACGATCCCCATGTCCTCGCCGTCCTTCTCCCCTGTGACTGGTGCATCCTGAGCCCCTGGCCAGGCCCACTCCAGGGGGTGCTGCCCCCTGGCAGAGGATGCAGGACATCAAGAGGGGCCCAGGCTGCAGCCCTGGGGGACAGTCCCTGTGGAACCTCCTCAGGAGCCAAGCCTGGCCCATAGCTTATCTCACCCAGAGGTCAGGGCAGACCAGCGTTTGGGCACATACCATGAACCTGGGGCAGGGTGCTCCCTGAGACCCTTGGGGCCTCTGCCTGGCTCCTGGGCCTGCATGTGGCAGGCTGTCCTGCAGAGAAGCCTGAGCCTCAGATTACAGCTGGGGCTGCAGGGAAGATAACAGGTCTGGGGTCTGTGTGGGTGGGCCTGGGGCCAGTGAAGGGTGGCTGAGGGTGGGTGCAGGCAACCTGGGGTCCATGCAGGATGACCTGGGCATGGGCATGGGGTGGCCTGGGGTCAGTGTGGGGTGACCCAAGGGTGGATGCAGGGTGACTGATCTGTGGTCCATATGAAATTAAGAGGGTGAAATGGGGGTGGGTGCAGGGTGCCTGTGTCTGCAGAGCAGGGGATGGTCTATGCCTCCAGGCACCTACAACTCAAGCCACTTGGAAGCAACCCTAAGCCTCGAGGCCTCTGCCCTGGGGAGAGGCTGCCTTCTGGGTGCTCCGCCACCATCTGCTTGGCCTTCTGTAGTCTCCTTGGCCTGCCAGGTAGGAGGGACCCAGTCCCCTGCCCTCCTGGCTGAGGGCTGAATACCTGCAGGAGATGGACAGGCTGTCACTGGAGTCGATGACGTGTGTCTCCTCCGTGATGTTCAGGGTTGGGGGGGTCATGGAGTAGCCACTCGCCAGGCCTGGGGTGGGAGATAGGGTTAGCATGGGACTGGGTCATGAGTTCACATGATGACATCCATCCGGTGCTGATGGGCCCCTCCCCGGGCAGGGGCTGCCTAGGCTCTCAGCCCTGAGCAGTACCTATAAGGCCCCAAGACAACTGGTAACCTCCACCTCAGGTTGCCCCCTGGCTGCAGACTGGGCCGAGCCCCAAGTGAGCCCTGATTGAGCCCTGGACTGAACCTCTAGCCCGGCATGAGCAGAGCTGTCAACATGAAGTCAATAGGGGAGACCACAGGCCTCACCCTACATTGGGTGAGGCCTGGAGCACATCTCCTCAGCATTGGGACCCCCACATTTCTGCCTGAAGTTTCCTCCCCCCAGATGCACAGCTACTGTTTGTGAGGGAGACCTGCACAGTGCAGACCGCCAAACATGCCCAGAACTCAGGCCTTGGTTTCTCCCTGGAATTCTGCCTGTGACCTCGCCCTCTCCCATGTCCCATGGAGTCCAGCTCACATGTCCTTGGTTCCATCAGTTTCTCTTCACCCCCAAGGCACCCTCTGGCTGCCCCAGCTCTCCTCTCCCTGCTCTCCCTGCCTCAGCCCCCCATTCCTCCAAAAGGGCTAATCCCCAAACAGATAACTGCCTCACCTGGTTAAACACCCTCCTGTGGCCCTCCAGGACCTTGGCCTTGCTGCCCACGCAGCTCCTTACTCCCCATCCTCCCAGCAGGATAGTGTGTGTAGTGTTTGCATGTGTGTGTGCACATGCACGCGTGTGTGTTGTCTCTGTGTGTGCATAGATCTGTGTTTATAGGACTGATATGTGAGTGTTGTGTGTGACTTTGTGTGTGTGTCATTGACATGTCTGCGTGTGCACGCATGTGAATTTGTGTGTGTGTGTGTGTGTGATCCTGGGGGAGGGTGGGAGCAGGCCCCAGGGGAGGTCTGGACCTGGAACTCTAGCAGATGCATCCTGCCAGGACCATCCTGAGACAACAGGAAGAGAGGACTCTGTGGCCGGAGGCCCTGGGCTGCGTCCTGTCCCTCCCCCAAGTCCCTGTCCTCCTGGGGGGCACAGCCCACTATCCTGCCCCAGCCCCCAGTCCTACAGGTTCAGTGCCTCTGCCCTTTCTAGCCCAGCTCCCTGAGGCTTGGGTCTTGCCCTGGCAGCTAATTGTGGGAGGCAGAGGCTGGGGGAATCCCCACCATACTTGGTTCTACACCACCCTGACCCCAAGCTACCCTAGGAAGAGGCACCAGGACGGCACACTCTGCACCCCAAGGTCTCATTTCAGCATCACCTGGACAAGTTGGCTGCCAGGGCCTGGCTGGCCTCTCCCTCTGTGCCTCCTGCTGGCCAAACTTTTCTAGGTACCCCACCACCGTAGGTCAGAGGCAGAAGGCCCTCATCCAGCATCTAATCCCACTAGTATCTAGTACAGCCAGGGAAATTGAGACCCTCCAGCTGGACTACACCACAGCCCTAAGAAGGCAGCCCTTCATCTAGCCAGATGCTGTGAACACTGAAGTCTCTCCTTAACTCGAATTCAGTGCACCCACTCCTGGCACTCAGGACAGTGGCCCCACCCTGGGGCCCCGAGATGGGAAAGTAGCCCTGGGCTCTGCCACCAGGTCCACTCCTCCCCAGGGTGGTACCAGCCCCCGCATCACACCTCCCCACCATGAACCCCCAGGGCTGCTGGGGTGGAGGAGCCCCACAGTGGGTAGCCTCTGCTCTGGTGTTGAGGGGTCAGGAAGGAATCCGAGGCTGACACCACTAAGATGGGCTTTGAAAGAGAAGTCGGATTTTCCAGGCAGTGGAAAGTGAATAAAGCCATGCCAGGCAAACTGGCCTCTGAGCTACATAAGTGGGGGGAGAGGGGAATGATGGACTTGGGTTTGGACTTGTGAGAGGATGAAAGAACTGGCTGTCCCTGTGGACCAGTCAGGAGTCAGGCCTGAGGCTGGCATGTGGGCACCAGAGGAGAGGTGCAGCGGCCAGGACCCACCTGCCCTGGGTTATGTATGCCTGCATGGTGAGGCCTGCAGCATTGCCCTGGGGCCCCTGGGGAGGCCAAGCAAGGGTCCCCTTCTCTGGGGTGCTCCTCCAGGGCACACACCTGTCACCCTGGCAACAGAGCTATGGCATTTGTCAGCCCAGCTTCCTTGTGCAACTCCTCTTTGCTTCTAAGATAAAGTGGGGGACCCCAGCCCTCTCCATTCTGCCTACTCCCCTTCTCTCCAGCTTCAATTCCTGACACATCTGAGAGGGACAGACCTCTCACCATTGTCCCAAAGTGCCAGGCTTTTCATATCTTGAAGTCTCTGTCTGCTAATTTTTTTTGCCCTGGACATTTGTACTTCCTTCCCTCCTGTGGAGCTCCCTCTTTAGGGTCTAGTTCATGAGTCCCTTCTCTATGGGGCAGTCACTGTTACTCAGGCAGTGTTGGCCTCCTAGGCTCATGGTGTTAGAACACTTATTGGACTGAACTGTGGTTTTCTGGTCACATCTGAACAGAGGCTGTATGTTATTCATCTTTCTAACCTTAATACAAAAGAGGTGAACACCAAAGATTGAGGGTATGGATAGAAGGATGGTAGGATGGAAGATGGATATGTGGGAGGGTGGGTGGGTTGAGTGGATGGATGGGGGATGGAACCTATAGGGGCTTCCTCCCTAGAGGCCACCATACCACCAAAGGAAGCATCTCCATCAGTGTGCTAAACAGGAAGATCCATAGTGTTTGCCAACCATTTCTCCCATCTGAGAGAGCCTTTCCTTTGTTGCCACATGCCCTGAATTTCCCCAGTGCTTCTCTTTCTTCAGGCACTTCCACTGGACCCTGTGTGATCAGTAGTCTTCACTGCAGACATCACTGTCCTCCTCCATCCTTCCTGCCTTAACTAAAACCTGGCTTTCTGAGGACACCACTGCCCCTGGGGTGATTATTGCTCCCATCGCACACATCAGAGAACTCCTTGCGGTCACTTCCCCTTTTCCAGCAGCACCAGCCACTCCCCACTAAAGCTGTCATCAGCTGCTGTCCTGGTCACTTCCCCTCATTCTCTGCTCCGGGCTCTTCAGGCCCCTCCACCCCAACTCAGGCCATTCCTCATAACTTTGACATCCACACGGGTGAGTCACCAGCACAAGCACCCTGGCCTTTGCAGGGTGCTTCTCCATTGTCCTCCCTCCTCCCTTCAGCCCCTCACTTCCTGGGCATACCCTGGACTTGGTCCCCACCAGAATCTGTGCCATCACTGAGTGCCTATCTTCTTACACTTCTCTCTTTGCCTCCTCTGCCTCCTGCCAGGTGCCACTGTCTCACCACTGCTAAGCTCTTCAACCTCATCAAAACTCTGAGGCCAAGGACCCCTCTGCATTGCTACCTCCTCCTGGCCTCACCTCTCTTTTGGCACTGCATGTCCCATGGCCCAACATTCTGAATGCTCCCTTGCCCCTGCTCTCCACCACAACCCTGCAGCACCCATGTCCCTCAGTGGCTCGGCTTGCAGCACAAAGCCAGAGCCCCATGCTGCTGCCTCCCCTTTCTTTTCCTTTTGGCAGACCCTAAATGACCCCCGGGCTGCAGTTCAGGGTGTTCCCTTCTCTCTCACTCTCAGCACTAATGAAGTAGAGCCATCAGATGGAGACACCTCATCTTCCCACATCTAAATCCCACACCCTTGCCCTAGGCCCTGGAAACTCTCTGACATTCCTGCTCCCAAGGCAAAGCCTTCCATCGAGCTAGGGATCCCAACTCCCCAGATCTGACCACTGTGGATAATTTCCTTCTTTCCTGATTACCACTTTTTCTCTATGGAATCATCCCACATCTTATAAACAAACAAAAACTCTTCAATTCCTTGATCCTATATTCCCTTCCTCTTTTCTATTCCCATTCCTAGCAAAAGCTCTGCTCGCTGACGCCTTGCTCTCACATTTGCTCATCTTCCCACAGGGTGCGGCCCCCTCCCCTGCTTCATGGAGCCACTGGTCAAGGTATCCTGTGACCTCCATGCTGCTGTGGGAGGCCCTCCAGGGCAGGGAGCAGAGCTGTTCCCTCTTCTGCTAGCTTCTGTGAGCTCACTCTCCCCTCGTCCTCCGTCCCCTCTGTCCAACACCAAGTGCTGCAGCTCCTCACTTTCTCTTCTCTACCAGTCTCTCTCCTAAGCGTCCATATACTTGCGAAATCTCTACCTCTAGCCCAGACCCCTTTGCTCAACTCCAGCCTTAAGTATCCAGCTGCCACTTCACTTGGTCATCCCACAGACACCTTGAGTTCCACATTTCTGTTGCTGAACTGCAGACTCACATCCTCTCCACCCCTGCCAAAGCTATCTCCTTGATAGCTCCCATCTCCCCAAATGCCCACCTCTCCCACCCCGGCCCATCCACCCACCACCAAAGCATCCCAGAGCCAGCCCCCACTCTCCTGCTGGAGCCTAACCAACTGCACTCGTCCCCACAGTAGCCCCTGGCCCACTCTTGCCCTCCTCCAATCCTTCACACAGTTGACAGTGATAGTTTAATAACGCAAAGGAGACAAATCACGCTCCTGCTTAAATTTCATCAGTGACTTTCCACTTTAAAGAAAATCCAAACTTCTGACCGTGGCCTGGCCCACGCCCCGCCCTCCACACCCTCTTCGTCCACTCTCATGTCCTATTCTTGTCCTCTAGCCACCATGGCCTCCAGGCTGTTCTATGACATGCTATGCTCCTTCCTACCCCAGGGCCTTTACACACACCTCTCCTCCTGATTTGTCTCCTCTCACATGCCTTGCACAGCTGGCTTCTTATCATCTTCAGGCCTCAGCTAGACGTGACCTCCTCACCCGCTCCAAAACCTAAGTCCTCCTTTAAGCTCCACCTTAACCTCCCGGTTGCTTATTTCATTCTTCTTATCACAATATGTAATTTTGTTATTTACTTTTTTATTTAAGTTATGTTTTTTCATTTCCTCTACTAGACAGTTTCAATGGGGTTAGGACCCAAACAGTCCCCTTTTCTACCCCATTCCATGCCTAGCACTGACAGAGAGTCAAGGCTCCATAGATCCTTGTTGAATGAATAAATGAATGGACAGATGGACGAATGGATGGATGGATGGATGAGTGGGTGAATGAAAGGTTGAGTGGTGGAAAGATGGAAGGAAAGATGGTTAGCTGAATGGACAGTCGGATGGATGGATAGAAGGATGGAAAGGTGGAAAAAAGAAAGAATGGCTAGATGGAAGGACAGATGGACAGATAGATGGATGGACAGGCAGATGGATAGATGGATGAATGGATGGATGGATGGAAGAATGGGTGGATGGAAGGAGGGATGAATGGCTGACTGGTTGGCTAAACAAACCTCTGAGGTCTTTCTTTGGGTTGGAACTTTGTCAAACCTTGTTGTTCCTTTGGAAAAGATGTTTCTGGATTTAAAGGCCAGGCTCCCTGGTGACCATCTGTACCCCAGGCTGCTCAGCAGCTGGGGCAGATTCAGGCCTGGTTTGCCATGCCCAGAGGCTCTGTGCTGCCCAGCCCCCACCTGAAACCCCAAAGAAGGCGCATCCTTCCTGCCTGGCTGTTGTCTGTCCCCGCTGTCCTTCCCTTCCCGAAGCAGGAAGCACTGTCATCCTGGCTTCTGCTGCACTCCCCCTGCCTTCCTGTTCCTGACCCAGGAACTGGCTTCTTCCTTCCCCTGGCCAGCAGCCCTGGCCCCCTAGCCTGAGCAGAGCAATCCGGGCAGGCGCCAGGCCGAGGTCAGGGAGGCCAGAGAGCATACCTCCTCTTCTCTGTGCTGTCAGCAGCCTTGGGCAGTGGGACCCTGGGGTCAGCCACAGGCGCTGGCTGTGGAAGCAGCACACCAGGATCCTGGGTGAGGGGCAGGCAGGAGGGGTGGGAAGTCCTGTGGGTTAGGCACTGAACCACAGCCCAGCAGTCACTGCCTCATTTGATCCTCACGTAGCCTGGGAGGGAGGGAGGGATCACGAGTCCAGTCAGCAATGAGGAAACTGAGGCTCCAGGCTCCACATCAGTGATAACCAGCAGCTGTGCAGGAGCCCAAGTCTGGCCAAGTCCAGGACCATCCCTGCCTGGGACTCAGCCCTCACATCTCTCCATCTCCTTCTCTCCCACTGCCACCCCGAGTGCCAGTCTCCCTACCTCTCTGCTCCCTAGCAGTCTCCTTCCTGGCCTCCTGGCCTCAGCCCAGCAGACACCTTCACTGGCTCCTTGTGGCCCTCTGGAGCTGTGAATGCCCTTGGCCCGGCCTCCAGGGTGATGCCCTGCCCAACAGGCCACCCCTTCTAACCAGCTTCACCTCCCAATTCTTCTGCCACACAGTCAAGACACCAGCCACACCCAGTATCCACCTGCTGAGCACACCAGGCCCTCACCCACCACACGGGGAAGGTTTGTACCTTTGTGTGGCTCCTGGGGGCCAGGATGTCATTGGCCCATGGCTCTGTCCTCAGGTTCAGCACAACCAACCCAGGGATGATGTCAGGATGGTGTGTAAGCTCAGGGGTGCCCCTACATACTCTGGCAGAGTGTAGCAGTAGTGGTTTTTGCATTTGCAATTCCTTATTTCAAGGAAATGTCATGGTCACCTGGTGGGTGACAGGCGCTGTACTGCAGTCCTGCTAGTCTGGTCCACACTATCCTTAGCATTTGTGCCCTGGAGAACAGAGGCAGCCAGGGCCAGGCCCATGGCTGCAAACTGAAGGCAAGCTGAGGGGGAAGCACTGGGGGCAGGTGAGGCCAGGTTGGGGTCTCCATGCATCAGTCCCAGGGCTGGGCCGAGTTGGGGAGCCGGCTCTAAGGCCCTCTCCCTTCATTCTTGGGGCCAGGCTTGTGCATAGACCTTGGAAGAAGGTTCAGGGGTGTTCTGTCTTGGAGTCCCCCCACCACCACCCGGATGGCAGCCTCTGTGCCTCCAGAGGTCAAGGGTGAGGTCAATAGTCCATCAGTCCTCCTACCTCCCACCCTGCAGGACTGAAAGGGCTGAGATGGGAGGGGCTGTACCTAGAGAGAGTGCCCGAAGCCCTGTGAGCCCAGCTGCACACCCTACAATGTCATTCTGACTATGACCTTGGGCAAGTCACTTCCCCTGCTCCAAACTTATGAAATGAGAATTGTCCCCAAGATTATTGGGAACCACAGACCACCATAATACCACACTAAGAACCATTGTAAGGATAAACTGTTGCTGGCTCAGGCACACTGAGACCTTCACTGTCACTGCCTGTCCACTGTTTTGCATGTCACAGCAGTTGCATCTCACTGTGACTCTGTGATTTGGTCAAAGTGCCAAGGTGGGGGGCAGTCAGAGAAAGCCTTGCCAGTGGGAGGGAGTGCTCCTGTGAGTTGAAATAGGCTTCGTAGACTGAACAGGAGCTTGCTGGCCCAGGAGGAGGGCACAGAGGGCAGAGGGACATGTGCAAAGACCAGAGTGCAGGTGACCTTGGACTGTCAGGTAGGTGAAACAGATGGAGCATGGTGTGGAGGAATGAGGCCTCAGAGAAAGGCCCCGGGTCACAGGCCCAGCCTTAGGCTCTTGGTGGCTCATTTAACTGGAGCTGCTTAAGGTGCGCTCCTTCCTCCTGGAGGTGGCACAACCCCAGGGCTTCAAGCCTACCTCTGAGCCCCCCACCCTCCCTGGCAGCTCTTCTGAGCTCCAGCCCCAGAGGACTCTGCTTCCCAGATGTCTCCTGCCAGGCGCCCCCAGCCCTCATACCACACCACCCACTGAGGAGAACAATGAGCCACAGGGCACAGAAGTATCCCCAACCCAGATGAGCAAGTGTGAAAAGTACAGAGGATTCCCAGTGTTGGCAAGGATGGGGACAAACAGGCACTCACAGTAATAAAAAAAAATGCTCATATACTTTGACCCCCAAATTCTGCTTACCTCAATATACCCTGTTACAACAACAGACAACAAGAGCAAACATTTTCTGTATGCCAGCACAGCCTATGCACTTGTGCATACCACACCCCTCTATTGCCCCCCTGAGGTGGGTACTATTCTTACCATTTTGCGGATGAGAAAACGAAGGCACAGAGGTTAACTTGCTAGTCAGAGGTTATCTTTGGGGGACAGGATTATGGGAAGCTGCTATTTACTCTATACTTCCTCAGAACCAGCACCAACAGCAGCGTGGCTGGAAGCACCAGGCCTGCCCCTCTCCTCTCCCTGCCACTTGGCAAAGTGCTTTGCACTCGCAGAGCTCAGACGCTTAGCAGTAGATGCCTTCCAGCCTGAGTGCCACCCCTAGACATTCTGGGGCTGCCTTTTCCAGTCCCCTTCTTTGCCACCCCACTGCCTGGCCAGCCTCAAAATCCCTCCTCTGGCTCACCACACCAGTGTCTCCCCACTGGTCCAGGCCTTTCCCAGTGGTCAAAGGAGTCTTCTAGAACACAAATCACTCTTCTGCCTAAAACAATTTCCTGCCTCTCCGCTACTTAGGGATGGAATCTGATCTTCTCAAGGGACTCACCAGTCACTCTCGTCACCTGCCTGGTGCCTGCTCCAGCCCCAGGGTCGCAATTTTAAGTCCCCTCCTAGGGGCCTCTCTGCATGTTTCCACAGCTTCATGCAGCGGCTTGACTCACTGCACTTGACAGTTCCTCAGTGCAAGGATGAGAGCCTTTCCAGGGTGGCATCCCCAGCATGGACTTGACCCTGGATTGCTCTTGACTGGCTTTGAGGATCCAGGGAACAAAGCGACAGAACACAGTGTGTGGGCAGGTGTGGAGGCGAGGGATGGAGGTGCAGATGTCCTGCCCTGAAGTAGGCACATCTGCTAGGGGTAGGCCTGGGGGAAAGCAATGTGTCTAGTGGCATGCTGCTTTTGAAAGCTGTACAGGACATCAAGGTGAAAATGTCCATGAGGTGGTCAGAAATTTAGGACCCCACATACCCACCTCTCTAGTGCTTTCCCTGGGGAATGTGGACAACACCTGCCACGCCTGCCCCTTCTTGCCCCTCAGCCCCTATGCCATCTAGCACCAGACACCAGACACTTGTCACTTCCCTCAAAGCTGCTCTAGCATCTAATGAGCCATTTCATTCCTCTGGCCTTAATTTTCTAATCTTTAAAATGGGCACAATAGCCTATGTCACAAGGTTAAAATCTTCACACACGCTAGTGTGAAGAAATTTGATTAACCATTTCACTGGTAGACACTCCAAGTGTGTGTGCGTGTATGTGTGCACATAAGTGCTGCTTCATACAAACGAAACTCCATTTGGTAGAATTCAGGATAGCTTTGAGGATGGTGCTTTAGGTTGGATAAGGATAAGAGCTTCCCCTGAACCTACCTGAAAGCCTAGATTCTGTGCTCCTGGGGCACACAAGGAGTGGGAATGAAGCCCCACTCCCGCCCTAGTAGACCCCTCCCACTTGGAGCGGCATCACCTTCTGCCTGAAATTCTCAGTAGGCTTCTGCACATATCTGGAGCAGGAGAAAGGTCATGTGCTGAGGCTGGGGCATATATGTGATGGGTGCAGGCTAGGTGGATGTCAGGCTACATACGGCTGCCCTTGGGACCCTAGCAGGAGGGCCTGTACTATCAGCCCAAGAGGGGCCGGCGGGGGCGGTTGGCCCGAGGAAGGCTCAGATCTTTGTTTTAGAGTGGTCCTGCTGAAGCAGCATAGAGGCAATTTTGGGAAGCAGGGAGTGTTGGAGAGGCTGAGTGGGACCGTGGGCTGCCTGAGTACCCCCTGGGGGTGAGATGGGGAGGAAGGGCACCCTGGTAGATGTGGAGCTCCCAGTGCAGCACAGCTGTGGGTGCAGCCAACTGTGCCAGGCAGTTGCCCTGGCCTTTCTGGGATCAGGGATCTGCTCTGTGGCAGCGGGACGGGTGGTGTTATCAGACAGCCCAGCTGGCTCAGAGGTGGCCCCCCAGCGCTGCTAAATCTGGGCCATGGGCTCCTGCTGCAGGAAGAGGGAAATGCAGGCAGGATGTCCTCTCCTGTGGCTGACAAGTCCTTTCCCATGAACCCATGCTGACCTCACTGGCCACGTCGCGGGGCTCCCCCACTTGCCACCCTGAAACCTGTGCCTGCTCACTGGGCCACCCACACCCCAGGCCAGGCCACGGGGATGGGGGTGGCCTGGGGCACCAGAGCCAAGCAGCAGAGTGCCTGCTGTCAGCCACACCCAGCCTCAGCAGCAGCCAGCGCCAAAGCCCGCATCTTCCTGCTCCCAGGCTTCTCCCTTTGGCGTGACCGGAAAACCGAGATCCCAGAGGAAGCCAGTGTCTGAAAAGGATCGAAACTCAGGAATCCCTGGCTCCAGCTGGACACGTCGGCTGTGTCTTGCTCAGAGGTTGGTGCAAGGAGTGTGAGAGGCTCTCCGGACCCCTCTCCCTACGCATCCCCCCTCTCTGAGGGGTATCTCAGGGCTGTGGGGCACAGGCTAGGCCCTAGTGGAGAGAAATCTACAATGGCGGGGCGGTGGGGGGACACACAAGCGGCAGCGGGAGGGGTGTAAGCTAGACATAGAGAAGAACTTCCCCTCATGGCTGAGACCCCACTTAATTTCCCTGGGTTCCCCGACTCCCCTCTGCCTCATCACACTCAAGTGCTCCCAACTTTCCTCCTCCCTGCCTTCAACTTGAGGCCCTGCCTCCCTACTGGAGTGTCTCATCTTTCCCCACATTTCCTCCTCTTCTCAGGGTCCCCATCTGGTAAACAATTTCATGACCTGTTCTGCTGCTTAAGCCAGAGACTGGCACTTGTCCCTTTCTCTCCACCATCCCCTGCTACCTCCTTCCCTGGCGTATCTCCTGGGTTCACCCACAGCCTCCTTGCTGTGGGCTTGCATCTGGTTTTACCCCTCCGGTGATGCCTTCAGGGGAATCTGACCAGGTGACTCCCTGTTCAGACCTCCCCTTTCCAGGTGTGCTGCTGGCTCCTGCCACCTCCACTTGCCTGTCTCCTCCATCTCATCCCTCCGCCCCTAGGAGTCTAGCCTCATCTGATCACCATCTGACTCTTCTGCCTCTGGGCCTTTGAGGGGGTTTTGCCCTACCTGGAATCCCTTTCCCTGGAGTCTGCAGACCCCTCCAGGAAGTCCCAAGCTAGAAGCAGCCCAGAGCCACCAGCTGGGCCCCACTGGGTCACTGAGCACTTTCGCTCCTGGGCTACGATACCATGTTTGTGTTCCTGCTAGTCTGGTGCTCAGGAAACCCCTGCAGGATGTGCTTGGTCCAAATCCTCCCTGGACTGCCTAGAGCAGACACTGTACCTTTCAACTTGCACAGAACTGCAGTCCCCTTCCCCAGGTTGGGGTGCCACTGCATGGGGGTCAGGGTGGGGATGGCACAGCAAGGAGCTGGCCAGACAGTCCCCTTGTTATACCTCATGCCCAGTCTGGTGCCTGGCCATGTGGGCACTGGGCTCTGGGGAGGCAGAGAGCCTTCAGCCACACTGACCTGGTGCCTCCGGCATGCTGGGGATGTGAGCAGCACCTACACTTGAGTCCCCAGAGCAGTGAGCCACTGATCCACAGGCACCAAGTAAGATGCGCCCAGCCCCCATATTCTGCCTGCACTGACTTGCATCCACAACCCCCACCCCCACACCTCTGCCCACACCTGGGTCTGGCTCAGGGCTGAGGAGCAGGGACAGCGAAGAGCTGGGATGGTCATGTGTGCCTCAGCCCATGGCAGGAGCCAGCATCCTCAGGCTGGGCCAGCCAAGCTTCCCAGCAGTTGCCTCCTTCCCCAACATGTCCCTGAGCTGACTGCCCACTGTTCAGAGGCACAAATAGCCTCACTCTAGACTAACCTCCAAGAGACAAAGTCTGTTGGAGGTGACCTCTGCCACCTACCTTCTCTACAGGGACACTACTGGGGCAAAAAGCCCAACCCCAAGCACAGCCCCTCAGTGCTTGTCAGCTTGTTGCACTCCTATGCATGGGGAAACTGACGCACAAGAAAAGGAAGAGAGGAGCCCAGGTAATATAGCAAGGAATTTAGGGGTAGAGTTAGGACAAGAGTCTCGTTCTGGGACCAACATCACACCTTTGAAGTCAGCTTCACAGCCAGGCTGCTCACCTGCCAGCACTTGGCCTCCTACTCTGGCTGCACTGACACTTGGCTGCACTGGAGTGTTTATGCTTCTGCTCCAGTATCCCCCATCAGGCTGGCAGCTCTTAGGGCCCTCCTCAGCCCAGAAATGGGTGGTGCAAATGCAAGGCTCAGGGACAGCGGCAATGGTCTGTTTTCCATGGGACATCTCCCCACGAGCCATGACCTAGTCCACCCCCCTTCCATGGGCCCCTTAGCTTCATTCTCTCCCTTCCCCTTCATTGCCCAACTTTGGTAAGAATCACCTGCACTCACTGCAAGACTGACCTCATCCCCGCTCCCTCCTCCATCTCCCCCTCTGCTCCACTCAGGAGCACCAGGACACAAGCCTCTCCTGGTTTTCCTCAAACCCTGCATGCCGAATGTTTCCCGTCTCCCTGGAAGCCTCTCCCTCTCTGGTCCCCTCCTTGGGGGAGAGGTTCCCATCCTAGACCCTTTGGTCTGCTTCCTCTCCAGTTCTCCAGCCCAGCCTCTCTCCTGAGCCTTGGACGCTACACCCAGTGCTTGCCGGATGTCGCCTCAAGGTGGGATCTCCCACTCCTCTGCCCCAAAGCCCAGCCATGGCGCCATTCAACTCTTTCCCCACACTCATCCAGTCACTTAACACATGCTGAGCACCTGTGAGAGCCTGGTCCTGGGCAGGGTGCAGGGAAGCGAGGAAGGGCCAAGTGGCAGCCCCTCTGCTCAGACCTGCCCTGACTTGGAGGCCAGATAGATGCCTTCCTCCCTCCTCCTCCCCCTAGGTTCACCCACGCCTTCCTCACCTCCACTATCCTCAGCTCTTCAGCCCATATAGGCACAGAGAACAGAGCTCTGTTATTCCAAAGACCTGGGTTGACAATTTCCCTTACTACTGGCTTCCCGGGGACTTTGGGGGAAGTTATAAGTGTCCTTGGTCTAAGTGTTCCCATCTGTAAAACGGGTCTAACACTCCCTTGTGAGGATTAAAAGAAATGAAGCATGTAAAGCCACTATTCAATGCCCATGGTGTTTAAAAATAGCGAGGTCCCCATCTCTCCTTCAGACCTCCCAGAACTCCTCCCTCAACCACTGGGGACCCATTACCCCTCCTCCACCCTCTGATTTCCACGGTCACCAGATCTTGCATGGGCTTCCAGCTCATCCTCCCCTTATTCCTGCTGCTTTATCCTGACATCTCCGAACAACCATACCCCTCTGCTCCCTCCGTCATCCCCCACACTCTCTTCCCTCCAATCCCTCAGCAGCAACCTCCGGTCATGTTCCCATCACAAACCAGACCTTGCCTCTCCTGTGTTTAAGACCCGTCCTTGTCGGCCCCTGCCTTATGATCCAAGATCCTTAGATTGGCCTTCCAGGGTCCTACCCCTCAAACACGGCGAGGGCCGGCCTTCTGCCTCTTCTGCCATGCTGATCACTTACGAGTTGCCGACTCAAGATTCTCCTCAAGTTCCAACAGGCACCTGCGCCCAATCCGCCACACAGCGCCTATCCCCCACGATCCCGAGCCCCTGCCCCCGCAGTCCTTGGCCTGGGGATGGTAGACACCAACCAGAGTTCCCTCTGGAGGACCGATCTCGAGCGCAGACTAGAGGTGTCAGGAAGTGCGCACCCAGGTCTACGACCCGGCGGGGATTGCAGCCTCTGCGCGGGGGTACAATCCCCAGTGCTCTCGGGCTCGAGGACAGAACAGTACGGTGCCTGGACTCCGCGGGAAAGCGTGTAAGCAAGCGAAGGATCCAGGCTGAGGGTGCAGCGCAAAGGGGCCCAGGTCCAAAGGAGCTGAGCTACAGACTGTGGACCGCAGTCGGGGACTGAGCACCACCTCTAAGCTGCGGTGCAGCCCGCGCCCCGTCCCCGCCCTTTCCTCATCCCGGCAAGCCCGGCCCGACTCGCCGTGCTCCTTCCGGTGTCTGAATCCCTGGCTCCCGACCCTGTCTCGTGCCGAAGGGTCCCGCGGGCCCTGTCCCCCGCCCGTCTCCCATCGGTGAGGTCCCACCATTTGCCCAGGGAAAATGTCCCCCCTCGTGGCCAGCTGTACACTGGGGCAGGCGGAGGGCTCACCACGCTCGCTGTCGAGCAGTCCGAGGCAGAGCCACAGGAGCAGGCACAGCGCGGTACCCCGCTGCATCTCCGGCCGCTGTGGCTCGGGTCAGATGAGCGACCGCGGCTCGGGCTCTGAGTGTGGGCGCGCTGCAAGGCGCGGGCGGGACCGGGGCGGGGCTGCGGCCGGGCCTGGGCGGGGCCTGGGCGGGGCTCCCGGGAAAGGGCCTGGCACCTAAAGCAGCCCTCGCACCTCTCAGTCCCGCCCTGCAGCCTAGGGAGAATCCTGCCTAGACAGGAGGGTTGCTGGCTTTGCACTGTGGAGGGAAGGCTGGTCCTTGCCCCACTTCCAAATCAACCGCAGCCCTTCATGCCGGCCCTGGGGCTGCTCCTACCAGTCCTAAATTGTGCGCTAAAAAGGGAATGAATCCCGCTGTCAAGGTTGGACAAAATGTGGCACTACGTATTTTTCTGTGATTTTCTTCCATCAATAAATGCTATGTTTACCACTAGCTATCTATTTTACATTTGGTAGTGTATATAT
>NW_020172286.1:0-280 GCF_003031525.2 Neophocaena asiaeorientalis asiaeorientalis | reverse complement strand
ATTGAGTAGAGTTCCCTGTGCTATACAGTAGGTCCTTATTCTCTGTTTTCTTTCCCATATAGGTCATTACAGAGCATTGAGTGGAGTTCCCTGTGCCATACAGTATGTCCTTATCCTCTGTTTTCTATATAGTAGTGTGTATATGTCAATCCCAATCTCCCAATTTATCCCTCTCCCTCCCTTCCCCCCTTGGTGTGTTACCCCTCTTTATCTTCTTCCTTGCATGAGCTGTTTCCCCCGTAAGAATTCCTCTGTCCCTCCAAGGAGCCCCAGATGTATA
>NW_020172285.1:0-338 GCF_003031525.2 Neophocaena asiaeorientalis asiaeorientalis | reverse complement strand
ACAACGATTTAGGGTGAGCGTACGTGTTAGGGAAAAGTTTAATGTTAGCGTATGGGTTAGGAATATTATTAGGGGATGGGTTAGGGTAAGGCTTCGAGTAAGGGTTAGGCTTAGGGTTAGGGTTAGGGGATGGGGACGGTTTAGGGAACAGGTTAGGGTACGACAACGGTTTAAGGTGAGCATACGTTTTAGCGTACACGTTAGTGTTAGTGTACAGGTTAGGATTAGGGGATGGGTTAGGGTAAGGCTTCGGTTAAGGATTAGGGATAGGGTTAGTGTTAGGGTTAGGGTTAGGGAACAGGGACGGTTTAGGAGACAGGTTAGGGTACGACAACGGT
>NW_020172284.1:0-1682 GCF_003031525.2 Neophocaena asiaeorientalis asiaeorientalis | reverse complement strand
CCAATAAAAACAGTTTTTAAAATGCCCCCAAATTTTTTTTAAAATGGGTTTTCGAAGGACTGGCATAAAAAGACCTAAATTCAGTGTTTCACGATGGAGACAGCCCTTTCTCATCTCCCTGAGATAAGCCACTTTCTTTGCTCCTCCAGCAAGATCCAGACTCCCTACCTTGTTTGTTCATGCCAGCTCTTTACATGGCTATTCCTTCCATAAGACACCAGTCATTCCCTCCATCAGACACTGTTCATTGCCAAAAGGAGTTCACACCTTCTTATTGGCCCTTCTCATTCCACCATTGTTTGCAGTATACTCCATGGTGCTGCTAAAAATGACCGCCCTTCTACAGCTGCCTCTTCCCAGGACCCCACTCCCCTGCCTCCGCATCTGCCTCAGGTCTCCCACTGCCCCTCCTCTCCCCCTCCACCAACCCAAGCCCCATTCTTCACTCCTCTGCCCTTGCCCCTGCCCTCTGGGCTTTGTGCATCTCCCTCTGTGATTCCTTCCCGTGTATCCCAGGCCGGGTTCCCTCCCCTTCCCAGTCCATGACCAGTGAGGGTTGCATCCAGGGACTTGGTGGAACTTGATCTTTCCAGTGCACCAGATCTTGTATTGTCCTGTGGGTCTCTATCTGTTAGTTTTCTCTCCTCTCTATCTGCCTGTGTCCTCTGCTGCGACACACTTTGAGAGGGTAGGGATGGACTCATTCCCTTTCCTATACAAGCCAATCCCTTGCACAAGTATTGATATATGAAAGCTCAGTAAAGAAAGCTTTGAAGATGTGATGATAGAGCTTTTTAAGAGACTGGTACTTTGTATTATTAAACCCTAGACCAGGCCGGAATTTGTCTTCTGGTCATAATCATATGAAAAGTCATCTTACAAGATAAGGCAAATGACTCAGGCAAAGGAATGACTGGCCTTACTCTAGTGTCTGCATAATGAGGAAATCAACTCACAACCCCTTCATGGTAAGTGGTCTGTATGTGGGGAGGGGGTTGATTTATATTAGTGGGTTTTCAACGAGACCAGCAGGAGTTGACCAGCTGTGATGAACACTTTCGAGTTGGAGCTCTGAATACTCTTTATCACTGGAAACACATTCGTAAAATGCATTTTAGAATGCCCCAAATCCCTTAGTAGCGGGTCAATTATTATAATAGTATTCGTGAAGGTCATCATTTTCTTCACATTCTTCTCAAAAGACACATCTTTTCATATTGTACCAATCAGAACAGTTGAGCCTCACTTTTTTATATATGTAAATTATTTATTTTTGGCTGCGTTGGGTCTTCGTTGCTGTGCACGGGGTTTCTCTAGTTGCGGTGAGCAGGGGCTACTCTTCATTGCAGTGCGCGGGCTTCTCCTTGTGGTGGCTTCTCGTTGCGGAGCATGGGCTCTAGGCATGCGGGCTTCAGTAGTTGTGGCATGAGGGCTCCGTAGTTGTGGCTCTTGAGATCTAGAGCAAAGGCTCAGTAGTTGTGGTGCACGGGCTTAGTTGCGTCATGGCCTGTGGGATCTTCCCGGACCAGGGCGCAAACCCATGTCTCCTGCATTGGCAGGAGGATTCTTAATCACTGCACCACCAGGGAAGTACCGAGCCTCACTTTCAGCAGCAGAATTTTTTTTTCAAGAGCTGTGTGTATTTGTCATATATAGCCTTTATTATGTTGAGGAAAGTTCCC
>NW_020172283.1:31241-48362 GCF_003031525.2 Neophocaena asiaeorientalis asiaeorientalis | reverse complement strand
GCGGACTCTCAACCACTGCACCACCAGGGAAGCCCTAGGTCCTATTTTTTAATTTTTGTTTTTATTTCTATTACTCTGGGAGATGAATCAAAAAAGATATTGCTGCGATTTATGGCAGAGTGTGTTCTGACCTATGTTTTCCTCTAAGTGTTTTATAGTGTGTGGTCTTACATTTAGGTTTTTAAACTATTTTGAGTTTATTTTTGTGTATGGTGTTAAAGAGTGTTTTACTTTTATTTTCTTACATGTAACTGTCTAGTTTTCCCAGCATCACTTATTGAAGACACTGTCTTTTCTCTATTGTATAGCCTTGTCTCCTTTGTCAGAGATTAATTCACCATAAGTGTGTGGGTTTATTTCTGGGCTTTCTATCCTGTTCCACTGATCTGTATTTCTGTTTTTGTGCCAGCATCATACTGTTTTGCTGACTGTAGCTTTGTAGTATGGTCTGGAGTCAGGCAGCCTGATTCCTCCAGCTCCATTTTTCTTCCTCAAGATTGCTTTGGCTATTCGGGGTCTTTTGTGTCTCAATACAGATTTTAAGATTTTTTGTCTAGTTCTGTGAAAAATGCCATTAGTAGTTTGATAGAGATTGCATTGAATCTGTAGATTGCTTTGGGTAGTATAGTAATTTTGACAATATTAATTCTTCCCATCCATCTGTGTTGTCTTTGATTTCTTTCATCAGTGTCTTACAGTTTTTAGAGTAGAGGTCTTTTGTCTCCTTAGGTAAGTTTGTTCCTAAGTATTTTACTTATTATTTATTTTGAGGCAGTGGTAAATGGGATTGTTTCTTTAATTTCTCTTTCTGATCTTTTGGTGTTAGTGGATAGAAATGCAATGGATTTCTGTGCATTAATTTTGTATCCTTCAACTTTATGAAATTCATTGATGAGTTCTAGTAGTTTTCTGGTAGTGTCTTCAGGATTTTTTATGTATAGTATCATGTCATCTGCAAACAGTGACAGTTTTACTTCTTTTCCAATTTGAATTCCATTTATTTATTTTTCTTCTCTGATTGCCATGGCTAGGACTTCCAAAACTATGTTGAATAATAGTGGTGAGACTGGGCATCCTTGTCTTGCTCCTGATCTTACAGGAAGTTCTTTTGGCTTTTCACCATTGAGTAAGATGTTAGCTATGTGTTAGTCATATATGGCCTTTATTAAATTGAGGTATGTTCCCTCTATGCCCTCTTTCTGGAGAGTTTTTTTTTTCTTTTTTTTTTTTTTTTTCTGTATGCTTCACTTTTTGGGATCCTCCCAGACCGGAACACGAACCCGTGTCCCCTGCATCGGCAGGCGGACTCTCAACCGCTGCGCCACCAGGGAAGCCCTGGAGAGTTTTTATCATAAATGTAGGTTGAATTTTTTCAAAAGCTTTTCCTGCATCTATTGAGATGATCATATGGCATTTATTCTTCAATTTGTTGATGTGGTGTATCACACTGATTGATTTGCAGATGTTGAAAAATCTTTGCATCCTTGGGATAAAACTCACTTGATCATGGTGTATGATCCTTTTAATGTATTTTTGGATTCAGATTGCTAGTATTTTGTTGAGTATTTTTGCATCAATGTTCATCAGGGATATTGGCTTGTAATTTTCTTTTTTTTGTAGTATCTTTGTCAGTTTTGCTATCAGGGTGATGGTGGCCTCATAGAATGCATTTGGAAGTTTTTCTTCCCCTGTGATTTTTTGGAACAGATTCAGAAGGACAATAGTTAACTCTTCTCTAAGCGTTTGGAAGAATTCGCCTGTGAAGCCTTCTGGACCTGGACTTTTGTTTGCTGGGAATTTTAAAATTAGTTTCAATGTCAATACTTGTGATTGGTCAGTTCATGTTTTCTATTTCTTCCTGGTTCAGTCTTGGGAGACTGTACCTTTCTAAGAATTTGTCCATTTCTTCCAGGTTGTCCAATGTATTGGCATACTGTTGCTTGTAGTAGTCTCTTATGATCTTTTGTATTTCTGTTATGTCAGTTGTAACTTCTCCTTTTTCATTTCTAATTTTATTGAGTCCTCTCCCTGTTTTTCTTGATGAGACTGGCTAAAGGTTTTCAATTTGGTTTATCTTTCCAAAGAACCATCTTTTAGTTTCATTGATTTCTTAAAAATTTTATATACAACACGGTTTCTTTTACTTTTAGGAAGAAAGTTGTCTCGAGACTTGCCCTTAGAAGTTAAGTATGGTAAGTGTTTTTTTAAGCTGATTTTGGAACAATGGATCTAATATGATCCTATAAATAAATATATATATATAATGATCACTATATGTACTACATGTGTACTGGTATGTGTGTGTGTGTATACATGCCACGGAGAAATAGTGGAAGGTAATATTTTCTTCTTATTTTCCATATTTCAACATTGTTTTTTTGTAAAAAAACATGAATTATTTTTTAATAATAATTAGCATTTATTTTTAGAAAGGTAAGAATTCAAGCCAAGGGCTTTGCAAGGCAACACCTGTGCAAAGGGCTACAGGCGTCATGCCCTTGAATACTCTTCACTTGAACAAAACCTCATTTCTATGCCTGGAATGTTGTCCTTTAAGCAAAAAGGAAAGAGTACTCTGCATGTGATGGAATACTCAGGCTGTTTGGGGTTATATTCTACCTTACGGACCATAGTAATACAGCTCTTACCTAGTTTTCCTAATCCTCTCCCCTCTCCCCTGCTTCCTACTTACATTAGACTGTAGATTCACAAGCATATGAACTATCTTGCTTTCCCTTTTTTTCTCTGCCATGCCACACGTGGCTCCTGTATATAATGATCATCTGCTAAGTGTCTGCTTGATTGACATTATGAGGTTAAAAAATTGGTATCTAGTGGATATATGAACACTCTCCAATGACTATTTCCTTTAATCTTTCTGTTCAGTCTTTTTTTTTTTTTTTTGCGGTACGCGGACCTCTCACTGTTGTGGCCTCTCCCGTTGCAGAGCACAGGCTCCGGACATGCAGGCCCAGCGGCCATGGCTCATGGGCCTAGCTGCTCCACAGCATGTGGGATCTTCCCAGACTGGGGCACGAACCCGTGTCCCCTGCATCGGCAGGTGGACTCTCAACCACTGTGCCACCAGGGAAGCCCTGTTCAGTCATTTTTGCTTTAGTTATTTATTTCTCTCTTTTCCATTAGGATGAAGAGTAGCACCTGGTTTTGGCATTGGTTATCTCCAAAATTTTTTGTCACACTAAAGGCCAAATTGATTAATGACATCTATGTAAGGTATCTAGAGACAGTATAGATTAGAGCAAAGAGCATAGTTTTGGAATCAAACAGGCATGAATTCAACTTGCTCTTTAATTTACCAGCTGTTTGACTTGGGATAAAATCCTTCTCATATTTGAGCCTCAGTTTTCTAATTTGCGATAACAACAAATAATTTTAGGGGTCTGAGAATTAAGCAATATATATAGAATGCCTGGCATTTAGTTGAAGTTTAATAAACAATAGCTCTGTTCCCAGTTTATCCCTGTTCCTCTATCTCTCCTATCTCCATGCCCAAACATCAAATGTTTTCAACTGGTCATAAATCAAGTAGTTTTTTTAAATAACTTTTTATTGGAGTATGGTTGCTTTAAAATGTTGTGCTAGTTTCTACTGTACAGTAAAGTGAATTGGCTATACATATACATATATCGCCTCATTTTTCCATTTCCTTCCCATTTGGGTCACCACAGAGCATCTAATAGAGTTCCCTGACCTATACAGTAGGTTCACATTAGTTATCTATTTTATACATAGTATCAGTAGTGTATATATGTCAATCCCAATATCCCAATTCCTCCCACTCCCCTTTCCCACTTAGTATCCATACATTTGTTCTATACCTCTGTGTCTCTACTTCTGCTTTTCAAATAAATCATCTACACTATATTTCTAGATTCTACATATATGTGTTAATATGTGATATTTCTTTTCCTCTTTCTGACTTACTTCTGTATGACAGACTCAAAGTCCATCCACGTCTCTACAAATGACACAGTTTAATTATTTTTATGGCTGAGTAACATTCCATTGTATACATGTACCACACCTTCTTTATCCATTCCCCTGTTGATGGACATTTAGTTTGCTTCCATGTCCTGGCTATTGTAAATAGTTTTGCAATGAACAATGGGGTCCATGTGACTTTTTGAATCATGGTTTCACTGGGTATAAGCCCAGTAAGGGGATTTCTAGGTCCTATGATAGTTCTATTTTTAGTTTTCTAAGGAACGTCCATGTTGTTCTCCATACTGGTTGTATCAATTTACATTCCCACCAACAATGTAGGAGGATTCCCTTAGCTCCACACCCTCTCCAGCATTTATTGTTTGTAGATTTTTTGATGGTGGCCATTCTGACTGGTGTAAGGTGATACCTCATTGTAGTTTTGATTTGCATTTCTCTAATAATTAGTGATGTTGAGCATCTTTTCATGTGTCTGTTGGCTATCCCTATGTCTGCTTTGGATAAATGTCTATTTAGGTCTTCTGCCCATTTTTTGAATGGGTTGTTTGTTATTTTTAATATTGAGCTGCAAACGCTGTTTGTATATTTTGAGATTAATCCTTTGTCAGTTGCTTCATTTGCGTATATTTCCTCCCATTCTGAGCGTTGTCTTTTCTTTTTTTTTTAACGTTTATTGGAGGATAATTGCTTTACAATGGTGTGTTAGTTTCTGCTCTATAACAAAGTGAATCAGTTATACATACACATATAACCCCATATCTCTTCTCTCTTGCATCTCCCTCCCCCCCATTTCCACCCATCTAGCTGGTCACAAAGCACCGAGCTGATCTTCCTGTGCTATGTGACTACTTCTCACTAGCTATCTATTTTACATTTGGCAGTGCATATATGTCCATATGTACACTACCACTGTCTCACTTTGTCCCAGCTTACCCTTCCCCCTCCCCATGCCCTCAAGTCCATTCTCTAGTATGTCTGCATCTTTATTCCCATCTTGACCCTAGGTTCTTCATGACCTTTTTTTTTTTTAGATTCCATATATATGTGTTAGCATACAGTATTTGTTTTTCTCTTTCTGACTTACTTCACGCTGTATGACAGACTCTAGGTCCATCCACCTCACTACAAATAACTCAATTTTGTTTCTTTCTATGGCTGAGTAATATTCCATTGTATATATGTGCCACATCTTCTTTATCCATTCATCTGTCGATGGACACTTAGGCTGCTTCCATGTCCTGGCTATTGTAAATAGAGCTGCAATGAACATTGTGGTACATGACTCTTTTTGAATTATGGTTTTCTCAGAGTATATGCCCAGTAGTGGGATTGCTGGGTCGTATGGTAGTTCTATTTGTAATTTTCTAAGGAACCTCCATACTGTTTTCCATAGTGGCTGTATCAATTTACATTCCCACCAACAGTGCAAGAGGGTTCCCTTTTCTCCACACTCTCTCAAGCATTTATTGTTTGTAGATTTTTTGATGATAGCCATTCTGACAGGTGTGAGATGATATCACATTGTAGTTTTGATTTGCATTTATCTAATGATTAACGATGTTGAGCATTCTTTCATGTATTTGTTGGCAATCTGTTATATCTTCTTTGGAGAAATGTCTATTTAGGTCTTCTGCCCATTTTTGGATTGTGTTGTTTGTTTTTTTGATATTGAGCTACATGAGCTGCTTGTAAATTTTGGAGATTAATCCTTTGTCTGTTGCTTCATTTGCAAATATTTTCTCCCATTCTGTGGGTTGCCTTTTCGTCTTGTTTATGGTTTCCTTTGCTGTGCAAAAGCTTTTAAGCTTAATTAGGCCCCATTTGTTTAGTTGCAGCATGCGGGACCTTCGATGTTTCATGCGGGATCTTCGATGCTTCATGTGGGATATTCGGTGCGCCATGTGGGATCTTTAGTTGTGGCATGTGGGATCTAGTCACCTGACCAGGGATCTAACCTCAGCCCCCTGTATTGGGAGTGTGGAGTCTTACCCATTGGACCACCAGGGAAGTCCTCAGAATTGTGCCATTTGCAGATGTACTCTTGATGTACTTATGAGGAATGATGAATTATGTGTCCTCCTATTCCTCCATCTTGACTCCTCCCTCAGTTTCATTGATATTTGCTATTGTTTTCTTCACCTTTATTTCATTTATTTCTTCTCTGTTCTTATGATTTCTTTGCTTCTACTAACTTTAGTTTGTTTGTGTGTGTGTGTGCTTTTTCTCTAGTTGCATTAGGTGTAGGGTTACATTGTTTATTTGAGATTTTTTCTTGTTTCCTGAGGTAAGATTGTATTGCTATAAACTTCCCTCTTAGAACTATTTTGCTGCAGCCCATAGGTTTTGGATAGTTTAGTTTTAGTTTTCATTTGTCTCTAGGTATTTTTTGATTTCCTCTTTGATTTATTCAGTGATCCATTAGTTGTTTAGTAGCATATTGTTTAGCCTCCATGTGTTTGTGTTTTTTACAGTTTTATTTTTCTTGTAGTTTATTTCTAATCTCATAGCATTGTGGTTGAAAAAGATGCTTGATATGTTTTCAATTTTCTTAAATTTACTGAGGCTCAGTTTGTGGCCCAGCATGTGGTCAATCCTGGAGAATGTTCCACATGCACATGAGAAGAATGTGTATTCTGCTGCTTTGGGATGGAATGCTCTATAAATATCAATTAAGTCATCTGGTCTAATGTGTCATTTAAAGCCTGTGTTTCCTTATTGATTTTGTCTGGATCAGCTTTCCATTGATGACAATGGGGGTTAAATCCCCCACTATTATTGTGCTACTGTCAACGTCTCCCTTTATAGCTGTTAATATTTTCATTATATATTGAGGTGCTCATATGTTGAGTGTACATATATTTACAATTGTTATATCTTCTTCTTGGATTGATCCCTTAATCATTATGTAGAGTCCTTCTTTGTCTCTTGTAACTTTTCTTTATTTTAAAGTCTATTTCATCTGATATGAGTATTGCTACTCAGCTTTCTTTTGCTTTCCATTTGCATGGAATACCATTTTCCATCCCCTCTCTTTCAGTCTGAATATGTCCATAGATCTGAATTGGGTCTCTTGTAGACAGCATATATATGGGTCTTGTTTTTGTATCGCTTCAGCCAGTTTATGGCTTTTGATTAGAGCATTTAATCTGTTTACATTATAGGTAATAATTGATATGTATTTTCTTATTGCCATTTTGTTACTTGTTTTGGATTTGTTTTTGCAGGTCCTTTTTCTTCTCTTCCTCTTTTGTTCTCTTCTCTTGTGATTTGATGTCTAACTTTAGTGTTTTCTTTGGATTCATTTTTCTTTTTTTTGTGTGTGTATCTACTATTGATGTTCAGTTTGCAGTTACCAGGACGTTTTGATATAGCAGTCTATATGTAAAAAATATAGTTTTTTTAATTGCTGGCCTTTTAATTTCAAATGCATTTCCAATATCCTGCATTTGTGGTCTCCTCAGAATTGCTGTTTTTGATATCATATTTGTGTGTGGATGATTTTCTACCTTTACTGTATGTTTGCCTTTATTGGTGAGCTTTTCCATTCCCAATTTTCTTGTTTCTAGTTGTGGTCTTTTCTTTTCAGCTTAGAGTAGCTCTTTTAAGCATATGTTGCAAAGCAGGTCTGGTGGTGCTGAATTCTCTTAGCTTTTCCTTCTCTGTAAAGTTTTTGATTTCTCCCTCAAATCTGAATAACAGCCTTACTGGGTAGAGTATTCTTTGTTGTAGCTTCTTCCCTTTCATCACTTTAAATATATCGTGCTACTCCCTTCTGGCCTACAGAGTTTCTACTGAGAAATCAGCTGATAACCTTATGGGAGTTCCTTTGTATATTAATTGCCATTTTTCTCTTGTTGCTTTTAATATTTTTTGACTTTAGTTTTCTTCAGTTTGATTACTATGTGTCTCTGTGTGTTCCTCCTTGGGTTTATCCTTCCTGGGTGCCTTCTGGACTTAGGTCACTGTTTCCTTTCCCATTTTAAGGAATTTTTCAGCTATTATCTTTTTAAATATTTTCTCAAGTCTTTTCTCTCTCTCTTTTCCTTCTGGGACTCCTCTAATGTGAATGGTGGTGCGTTTAATGTTGTCCCAGAGTTTTCTTAGAATGTTTTCATTTCTTTTCATTCTTCTTTCTGTATCTTTTCCATGGCAATGATTCCCACCATTTTGTCTTCCAGGTTACTTATCCAGTCTTCTATCTCACTTATTCTGCTATTGATTCCTTCTAGCATATTTTTCATTTTAGTTATTGTATTGTTCATCTCTGTTTATTTGTTCTTTCGTACTTCTAGGTCTTTCTTAAATATTTCTTGCATCTTCTTGATCCTTGCCTCCATTCTTTTCCCAAGGTCTTGGATCATTTTCACTACCAATATTATGAATTCTTTTTTTGGAAAGTTGCTTATCTCCATTTAGTTGTTCTTCTGGGGTTTCATCTTGTTCCTTCATCTGGGAAATATCCTTCTGCCACCTTATTTTGTTGAACTTTCTGTGATTGCAGTTTCCATTCAACAGGCTGCTGGATTGTAGTTCTTGCTTCTGCAGGAGACCCTCCAATACTAGCAGATAAGTCTGGCCCAGTCACTTATGGGGTTGCTGCATTTTCCCCTGGATCCTGGTGCACATGAGACTTTGTGTGTACCCTCCAGGAGTGAAGTTTCTGTTTCTGTCAGTCCTCTGGAAGTCCTGTGATCAAACCTCTCTGGCCTTCAAAGCAGATTCCCTGGGGACTCCTCTTCCCCTTGCTGGACCCCCAGGCTAGGAAGCCTGACATGTGCTTCACAACTTTCACTCCTGTGGTATAACCTCTGTGGTATAATTGTTTTCCAGTTTGTGGGTCGCCCAGCTGGCAGGTATGGGATTTGATTTTATTGTGATTGTACCCCTCCTACCATCTCACTGTGGCTTCTTCTTTTTCTGTTGTTGTAGGAAATCTTTTTTGGCAGGTTCCAGTGTTTTTTGCCAATGGTTGTTCAGCAGTTAGTTGTGATTTTTGATGTTCTTATAAGAAGGGAGTGAACTCACATCCTTCTAGTCCACCATATTCGAAATCTCTGACTATCCTTCTTTATTGGCTTCTGCCATTCCCAAATATAGGAGTCCCACAAAGTTCTGTTCTTTGCTCCTCTTCCTCTATATGCTCAGGTAGGTAGCATTTATTGAACATATTGTGTGTCAGAGGAAGCCTTGGCATACATATATGCTTTATCTCATTGATGGTTTTCAACAGCCCCTTGAGGTATGTGCTATTATTATCTCTATTTCACACATGAGGAAACCAAGGCACAGAGAAATGAGGTAATTTGATTGATTTCACACAACTGGCAAATGTCAGAGCTTGAACTGAAACCCAGGCAGTCTGAAACCAGAGAGCACACTTATGTGGTCCCTGCATTTGTGATTTGTCTTATGATTAAGAGTCAGACTATAAAACTAGACTGCTGGGTTCAAATCCCAACTTCACCATTTTCTAGCTATATGACTGTGAGCAGGTGACTTCACTTCCATGAGCTTGTTTCCTTACCTGTAAAATGGGAAAATAATAGTAAAGATGATTGAAGATTAAATGATCTCATTTATGGAAAACACTTAAAACACTATCTGACATCAGGTAAACAATATAAAAATATTGCCTATAATTATTATTTTATTTTTATATCTCTCTGAACTTTCACTATTTATATAGGCTACATATTTTCATCAGTTTCATTGAGATATTACTGACATAAAACATATGTAAGTATAAGGAGTAAAAAGTGATGATATGATACCTCTATAGATTGTGAAACCACAATAGAGTTAGTTAATTTCTCCATCCCCTCACATAATTACCTTTTTCTGGTAGCAATACTTTTAAGGTCTACTCTCTTAACACTTTCAAGTATATAATATAGTACTCTTAATTAATAATAGTCACAATGACATATGTTTGAACACCAGAACTTATTCATTTGACTGTATGAACTTTATATTTCTATAAGATAAGCTTTTTTAGATTCCACATTAAAGTGAGAGTGTACAGGAGACCTTCAAGTTGGTGGAGGAGTAAGACATTGAGATCACCTTGCTCCCCACAAATACATCAGAAATACATCTACATGTGGAACAACTCCTATAGAACATTTACTGAACACTGGAAGAAGACCTCAGACTACCCAAAAGGAAAGAAAATCCCCACATACCTGTGTAGGGCAAAAGAAAAGAGAAAAAAAAAGACAAAAGAATAGGGATGGGAACCACACTTCTGGAGGGAGCTGTGAAGGAGGAAAAGTATCCATACACTAGGGAGCCCCTTCACTGGTGGGGATGGAGGGTGGGTGGGGGGAGGGTTCAGAGCCACAGAGGAGAGTGCAGCAACAGGGGTGCAGAGGGAAAAACAGAGATATTCCTGCACAGACGATTGGTGATGACCAGCACTCACCAACCTGAGATGCTTGCTCACGCACTTGGACAGGTGGGGGCTGGGAGCTGAGGCTTGGGCATTGGAACTCAGACCCCAGGGAGAGGACTGGGGTTGGCTGCGTGAAGACAGCCTACAGTGGGTTAGGGCACCACAGCTAACTGGGAGGGAGTCAAAGGTAATGTCTGGACCTGCCAAAGAAGCAAAATACCATTGTCTCTGGGTATGTGAGGAGAGGGGATTCCTGCTCTTTGTGCACACAGAAGGCAGAGCACTGCGTAAGCAAGCTCCAGAGATGGGCACAAACCACGGCTATCAGCTTGGGCCCCAGAGATGGGCATAAAATGCTAAGGCTGCTTATGCTGCCACCAATAACCCTCTGTGCAAGCACAGGTCACTATCCACACCACCCCTTCCGGGAGCCTGTGCACCATGCCACTGCCAGGGTCCTGAGATCCAGGGACAATTTTCCTGGGAGAACACACGGCATGCCTCAGGCTGTTGCAATGTTATGCTGGCCTCTACTGCCACAGGTTTGACCTGCATTCCAATTATGACTACCGTAACCCTCCCTCTCCCCGAACTGAGTGAGCAAGACAGTCCTAATCAACCACTGCTTTAACTCCCTCCTTTCTGGGTGGGGAACAGAAGCCTGAGGCCAGCCAAAATTCAGAGGCAGGGCCAAAACCAAAGCTGAACACCAGGAGCTGTGTGAAAAAAGAAGAGAAAGGGAAATTTCTCTGTTCAGCCTCAGGAGCAGCAGATTATAGCTCCACAATCAATTTGAAGAACCCTGCATCTGTGGAATACCTGAATAGACAATGAATGTTCCCCAAACTGAGGTGGTGGATTTTGGGGAGCAACTGTAGACTTGGGGTTTGCTTTCTGCTTCTGATTTGTTTCTGGTTTTTATGTTAATCTTAGTTTGGTTTTCAGTGCATGTTATCATTGGTAGATTTGTTTATTGGCTTCGTTGCCATCTTCTTTTTTTATTTTGTATTTTATTATATTTTAATATATTGTATATATTTTTTCCTTTTTTCTCTTTTTGTGAGGGTGTATGTATATGTTTCTTTGTGTGATTTTATCTGTTTAGGTTTGCTTTCACAATTTATCCTATGGTTCTCACTGTTCTTTTTTGTTGTTGTTGTTTGTTTACTTTTGTTAAGAGTGTGTGTGTGTGTGTGTGTGTGTGTGTATGTTTCTTTCTGTGATATTGTCTGTTTAGTTTTCCTTTTACCATTTGGCTTGAGGTTATATCTGTTCATGATTTTTCTTCCATTTCTTCCAAGCCATGTGGTTGGCAGTGTCTTGCTGTTCCAGCTGGGTATCAGATCTGAGTCTCTGAGGTTGGAGAGCCAAGTCCAGGACATTGGGCCACCAGAGACCTCCTGACTCCAAGTAAAACAAAACAGTGAGAACTCTACAAGAGATCTCCTTCTTAACACTAAGACCCAGGCCTACCCAATGGCCAGCAAAATCCAGTGCTGGATACCCCTTGCCAAACAACTAGCAAGACAGGAACACAGCCCGACCCATTAGAAGGGAGGTTGCCTAAAATCATACTAAGTTCACAGACATGCAAAAACACACCACTGGACATGGGCCTCCCCACCAGAAGGAGAAGGACAAGATCCAGCCACACACACAAGAACACAGGGACCAGTATCTCCACAAAGTAGCCTAAAAAAGTCACTGAACCAACCTCACCTTGTGGGAGCAGACAATAAAACAATGGGAACTACGAACCTGCAGCCTGCAAAATGGAGACCCCAAACACAGTAAGTTAAACAAAATAGGAACACAGAGAAATATGCAGCAGATGAAGGAGCAAGATAAAAACCCACCAGACCAAAAAAATGAAGAGGATATGGGCAGTATATGTGAAAAACAATTCAGAGTAATGATAATAAATATGATCCAAAATCCTGGAAATAGAATGGAGAAAATATAAGAAACGTTTAACAAGGGCCTAGAAAAACTAAAGTGCAAACAAACAGTGATGAACAACACAAAATGAAATTAAAAATTCCCTAGAAGGAATCAATAGCAGAATAACTAAAGTACAAGAACAGATAAGTGACTTGGGAGACAAAATAGTGGAAATAACTGCCACAGAGCACATTAAAGAAAAAAGAATGAAGAGAACTGAGGACTGTCTCAGAGACCTCTGGGCAGCACTAAACGTGCGAACATGTGAATTATAGGGGTCCCAGAAGAAGAAGAGAAAAAGAAAGAGTCTAAGAAAATACTTCAAGAGATTATATTTGAAAACTTCCCTAACATGGGAAAGGAAATATTCAATCAAGTCTAGTAAGTGCAGAGAAACCTACACAGGATAAATCCAAGTAGAAACATGCCAGGACACATATTAACCAAACTATAAAATATTAAATACTAGGAAAAATATTAAAAGCAGCAAGGGAAAAGCAAAAATAACATACAAGGGAATCCCCTTAAGTTAACAGTTGAACTTTCAGAAGAAACGCTGCAAGCCAGAAGGGAGTGGCAAGACATATTTAAAGTGATGAAAGGGAAAAACCTACAACCAAGATTACTCTACCCAGCAAGGATCTCATTCAGATTCAATGGTGAAATTAAAATCTTTACAGGCAAGCAAAACTTAAGAGAATTCAGCACCATCAAACCAGCTTTACAACAAATGCTAAAGGAACTTCTCTAGGCAGGAAACACAAAAGAAGGAAAACACCTACAATAACAAACCCAAATCAATTAAGAAAATGGTAATAGGAACATACATATCTATAACTACCTTAAATGTAAATGAATTAAATGCTCCAACCAAAACACATAGACTGGCTGAAGGGATACAAAAACAAGACCTGTATATATGCTGTCTACAGGAAACCCACTTCAGACCTAGGGACACATACAGACTGAAACTGAGGGGATAGAAAAATATTCCATGCAAATAGAAATCAAAAGAAAGAAAGCTGGAGTAGCACTACTCATATCAGACAAAATAGATTTTAAAATAAAGACTATTACAAGAGGCAAAGAATGACACTACATAATGATCAAGGGATCAAACCACGAAGAAGATATAACAATTGGAAATATTTATGCACCCAACATAGGAGCACCTCAATATATAAGGCAAATGCTACCAGCCATAAAAGGGGAAATCAGCAGTAACACAATAATAGGTGACTTTAACACCCCACTTTCACCAATGGACATATCATCCAAAATGATAAAAAATAAGCAAACACAAGCTTAAAATGATACGTTAGACAAGATGGAGTAAATTGATATTTATTGGACATTCCATCCCCAAAAAAGGATAACACACTTTCTTCTCAAGTGTTCATGGAATATTCTCCAGGACAGATCATATCTTGGGTCGCAAATCAAGCCTTGGTAAATTTAACAAAATTGTAACTGTACAAACACATGGACGTTAAACAATACACTACTATATAACCAAGGGATCATTGAAGAAACTAAAGAGGAAATCAAAAAATGCCTAAAATGGAATGACAATGGAAACATGACGACCCAAAACCTATGGGATGCAGCAAAAGCAGTTCTAAGAGGGAATTTTTATCAAAACAATCCTCGCCCAAGAAACAACAAAAACCTCAAATAAGCAACCTAACCTTACATCTAAAGCAATTAGAGAAAGAAGAATTTAAAAAACTCAAACTTAGCAGAAGGAAAGAAATCATAAAAATCAGATGAGGAATAAATGAAAAAGAAATGAAGGAAACAATAGCAAAGAACAATAAAACTGAACAGTGGTTCTTTGAGAAAATAAACAAAATTCATGAATCATTAGCCAGACTCATCAGGAAAGAAAGGGAGAAGACTGAAATCAACAGAATTGGAAATGAAAAAGAAGTAACAACTGACACTGCAGAAATGCAAAGGAGCAGGAGAGAATACTACAAGAAACTATAGGCCAATAAAATGGACAACCTGGAAAAAGTGGACAAATTTTTAGAAAAGTGCAACCTTACAAGGTTGAAGCAAGACAAAATAGGAAATATGAACAGACCAATCACAAGCACTGAAATTGAAACTGGGATTAAAAGTCTTCCAACAAAGAAAAGCCCAGGACCAGATGGCTTCACAGGTGAATTCTATCAGACATTTAGAGAAAAGCTAACACCTATACTTCTCACACTCTTCCAAAACATAGCAGAGGGAAGAACACTCCCAAACTCATTCTATAAAGCCATCATCACCCTGGTACCCAAAACAGACAAAGATGTCACAAAAAAAGAAAACCACAGGTCAATGTCACTTATGAACATAGATTTGAAAATCCTCAACAAAATACTCACAAACAGAATCCAATAGCACATTAAAAGGATCATGCACCATGATGAATTGTGGTTTATCCCAAGAATGCAAGGATTCTTCAGTATACGCAAATCAATCAATGTGATACACCATATTAACAAATTGAAGGACAAAAACTGTATGATGATCTCAATAGATGCAGAAAAAGATTTCAACAAATTTCAACACCGATTTATGATAAAAATTCTCCAGAAAATAGGCATAGAGGGAACCTACATCAATATAATAAAAAGCATGTATCACAAAACCACAGACAACATATTTTTTAATGGTGAAAAATGAAACAATTTCCTCTAAGATCAGGAACAAAATAAGGTTGCCCACTCTCACCACTATTATTCAACATAGTTTTGGAAGTTTTAGCCACAGCAATCGGAGAAGAAAATGAAAGGAATTCAAATCGGAAAAGAATTAAAATTTTCACTGTTTACAGATGAAATGATACTATACACAGAGAATCCTAAAGATGCTACCAGAAAACAACTAGAGCTAATCATTGAATTTGGTTAAGTAAGAGGATACAAAGTTAATGTACAGAAATCTCTTACATACGTATGCACTAACGATGAAAAATCTAAAAGAGAAATTAAGGAAACACTCCCATTTACCATTGCAACATAAAGAATAAAATACCTAGGAATAAACCTACTTAAGGAGACAAAAGACCTGTATGCTGAAAACTATGACACTGATGAAAGAAATTAAAGACAATACAAAAAGATGGAGAGATATACCACGTTCTTGGATTGGAAGAATCAACATTGTGAAAATGACTATACTACCCAAAGAAATCTAAACAATCAATGCAATCCCTCTCAAATTACCAGTGGCATTTTTCACAGAACTAGAACAAAAATTTTACAATTTGTATGGAAACACAAAAGACCCCGAATAGCCAAAGCAATCTTGAGAAAGAAAAACGGAGCTGGAGGAATCAGGCTCCCTGACTTTAGACTATCCTACAAAGCTACAGTTATCAAGACAGTATGGTTCTGGCACAAAAACAGAAATATAGACCAATGGAACAGGATAGAAAGCCCCAAGGTAAACCCAACCACATATGTTCTCCTTATCTTTATTAAATGAGGCATGGATATATAATGGAGAAAAGACAGCCTCTTCAATATATGGTGCTGGGAAAACTGGACAGCTACATGCAAAAGAAAGAAATTAGAACACTCCCTAACACCATACACAAAAATAAATTCGAAATGGTTTAAAGACCTAAATGTAAGGTCAGACACTATAAAACCATTAGAGGAAAATATAGGCAGAACACTCTATGCCATAAATCACAGCAAGATACTTTTTGAGCCACCTCCTAGAGAAGTGGAAATAAAAACAAAAATTAACAAATGAGACCTAATGAAACTTAAGAGATTTTTCACAGCAAAGGAAAGTATAAACAAGACAAAAAGACAAACCTCAGAATGGAGAAAATATTTGAATTTCAAGCAACTGACAAAGGATTTATCTACAACATATAGAAGCAGCTCATGCAGCTAAATATCAAAAACCAAACATCTCCGTCCAAAAATGGGCAGACAACCTAAATAGACATTTCTCCAGAGGTATACACATTGCCAGAAAACACATGAAAGGATGCTCAACATCACTAATCATTAGAGAAATGCAAATCAAAACTGCAATATGGTATCACCTCACACCAGTCAGAATGGCCATCATCAAAATATCTACAAACAATAACTGCTGGAGAGGGTGTAGAGAGAAGGGAACCCTCCTGCACTGTTGGTGGGAATGTAAATTGTATGATACTTAAAGAGCTACTGAATTCAGTTTGTTAATTTTTGGTTGAGAATTTCTACATCTATATTCATCAGGGATATTGGCCTGTGGTTTTTTGTTTGTTTGTTTGTTTTTTCTCATAGTGTCCTTATCTGGATTTGGTATCAATATAATGTTGGCCTTGTAAACTGAGTTTGAGTGTGTTCCCTTTTCAATTTTTTGGATGAGTTTGATAAGGATTGCTGTTAATACTTCTTTAAATGTTTGGTAGAATTTATCAGTGAAACTATCTGCTCCTGGGCTTTTCTTTGTTGGGAAATTAGTATTTCAATCCCTTTACTTGTTATAAGTCTGTTCACATTTTCTATTTCTTCCTGATTCAGACTTGGTAGGTTATATATTTCTAGAAATGTGTGCATTTTATCTAGGTTATCAAATTTGTTGGTGCTTAATTATTGATAGTAGTCTCTTATGATTCTTTGCATTGCTGTGCTGTCAGTTGTTATGTCTTCTCTTTCATTTCTGATTTTCTTTTTTTATTTTACTTTTTATTTATTTGTTTTTTTGTTTTTTTTAACATCTTTCATTGGGGTATAATTGCTTTACAATGGTGTGTTAGTTTCTGCTTTATAACAAAGTGAATCAGTTATACATATGTTCCCATATATCTTCCCTCTTGTGTCTCC
>NW_020172283.1:29475-30749 GCF_003031525.2 Neophocaena asiaeorientalis asiaeorientalis | reverse complement strand
ATAGAGCTGCAATGAACATTTTGGTACATGACTCTTTTTGAATTTTGGTTTTCTCAGGGTATATGCCAAGTAGTGGGATTGCTGGGTCATATGGTAATTCTATTTGTAGTTTTTTAAGGAACCTCCATACTGTTCTCCACAGTGGCTGAACCAATTCACATTCCCACCAGCAGTGCAAGAGTGTTCCCTTTTCTCCACACCCTCTCCAGCATTTATTGTTTCTAGATTTTTGATGATGGCCATTATGACTTGTGTCAGATGATATCTCATTGTAGTTTTGATTTGCATTTCTATAATGATTAATGATGTTGAACGTTCTTTCATGTGTTTGTTGTCAATCTGCATATCTCCTTTGGAGAAATGTTTATTTAGGTCTTCTGCATATTTTTGGATTGGGTTGTTTGTTTTTGACCTGCATGAGCTGCTTATAAATTATGGAGATTAATCCTTTGTCAGTTGCTTCATTTGCAAATATATTCTCCCATTCTGAGGGTTGTCTTTTGGTCTTGGTTATGGTTTCCTTTGCTGTGCAAAAGCTTTGAAGTTTCATTAGGTCCCATTTGTTTATTTTTGTTTCTACTTCCATTTCTCTAGGTGGTGAGTCAGAAAGGATCTTGCAGTGATTTATGTCATACAGTGTTCTGCCTATGTTTTCCTCTAAGAGTTTGATAGTTTCTGGCCTTACATTTAGGTCTTTAATCCATTTAGAGTTTATTTTTGTGTATGGTGTTAGGGAGTGATCTAATCTCATACTTTTACATGTACCAGCCCTGTTCTCCCAGCACCACTTATTGAACAGGCTGTCCTTTCTCCACTGTACATTCCTGCCTCCTTTATCAAAGATAAAGTGTCCATATGTGCGTAGGTTTATCTCTGGGCTTTCTATCCTGTTCCACTGATCTATCTTTCTGTTTTTGTGTCAGTACCATATTGTGCATTAATTGTGTATCCTGCAACTTTACCAAAATCATTGGTTAGCTCTTGTAGTTTTCTGGTAGCACCTTTAGGATTCTCTATGTATAGTATCATGTCATATGCAAACAGTGGCAGCTTTACTTCTTTTCCAATTTGGATTCCTTTTATTTCCTTTTTTTCTCTGATTGCTGTGGCTAAAACTTCCGAAACTATGTTGAATAAGAGTTGTAAGAGTGGGCAACCTTATCTTGCTCCTTATTGTAGTGGAAATGCTTTCAGTTTTTCAACATTGAGGATGATGTTGGCTGTGGGTTTGTCATATATGGCCTTTATTATGTTGAGGAAAGTTCCCTCTATGC